>NC_089758.1:13646733-13656733 GCF_040412425.1 Macrobrachium rosenbergii
TTTGGGAGTAGGTTATTCCTAAGGTAAAGTGAACGAGAAAGTCAACGGACTTTATGGCTTCATAAATGTTAATTTATATAATCAATTTGTGTTCACAAACATAACTGTACCTAGGTCTCATATTGTTTAGATCGCAAAACAAAATTGAGTTCAAGATGCTACCCGTGATGATAAATTGTGTAAACTATAAAACGAAATAAACTGTAAATTCACAGGCGCTCTGATCGTTCCTAAGTTTGCCTTGAATCACTAACCGAAGCCTGAAAAAAATGTCTTAAAAAACAAAGCCATATTCGCCTACCAATACGCTTCCGCCATAAAACCACATTTGCTTAAACATTCCGCATTTTCCTTGTCAACTCTTGCGGTTTCCTGCGCTCCTTAGCCATGACCCGAACGCACATGTGCCTCGGTGGTAATATGGATCGGAAGTAACGACGTACGAAAGGAAGAAGAAGAAGAAAAGAAGAAGAAGTGGGGTGGGAGGAGGATGAGGATGAAGACAATAGCCGAACGCTGGGAGGGGGAAGTGTCTGGTACAGGCAGCGCGTGAACACAAGGAGAAAGTATTAATGATTGAGCTCTCTCGCTGAGGGTTAAAAGAATACGACATTGCCTCACGTTGGTATTTTCTCACAGGTGTATCTTTTCTTCAGTCATTCATCATTCTTGTCGTCACTGTGTCACGGCGTTGTTTAACAGATTCTTTCGGAATGGCAAATGAGTGCTTAAATTGGTGAAACGCTCTGAGACAAAAGCGAGGAAACTAGAAAGAATGAGACAACTGTAGCAATTAGCGTCTTTCGTCCAACTGTTGTTCCCTGTGGCTTTTTTTATTGTTAGGATAAAAAAAATTGGCTATTTAGGCGTTAATTGGCACCCCACAGAACACAGTGTGGCCTGTTTCTACTGGTACTTTATGTATGTATTCACACGCGTGTTCATGGACGCGTGCGCACTTACTCATACATACTCATCTGCATTTCGTGAATTTATTCCACGTCATTAGAGAAACAGATTTCTTTTCCAGAGGAAATAAAGGTCTCTTTTAGAATCAAATAGTATGCCTGCGGTTTTTCGTTTCGCCACTGAATGTAAAATTATGAACTGCAATTATGTGACATTCTAAACAATATTGAATAATCTTAGCACAACTGCAGACGGGTTCATATTAGCCTAGGGTTCTTGTGGCTTTAGAATAGGTACTCTATGTACCAGCATGGCTGTTGGTTCTGGAGCAGCCCGTAAAAGCCCAGAGTTCGTTGTTGTGTTAGCAAAGGCCCCTGCTTAAAGGTAGGTCGTAAAGGTGGCAAGGTGTTCATGGGGATAAAGAGACCTGATGAGGACCTTTGCACTGTGACCAACCCAATAACCAAGGCGTGGATTAGAGTACATGGGGTCTGAATCTGCTTCAGGTTGGGGTCTGTCACATCTACAATTGCCGTATATTGTTTTGGTACACGTTTGATGTAAACAATAGGAATGAGCGTAATGTATACAAAGTCATGAGTTTAATTTATATTGAAAGGATTGATTTGCTAATATATTTAATTTACAATTTATAGATTTAATTACAAATATAAGAAAAAAAATAGATTGTATACATAACACGCCCATACCACATGCACAGAAGTACCTTTTCACTTACAAGCCATTCGGACTGATTGGGAATAATTGAAAATGTTTATCGGGTAGTTACACATGTGATACGCCTAATGTAAAAACTCGGGACGCTGGAACTGCCTTTTTTCTGTTATATTCTGCATTCAACATTTCTTTAGTCGTCCTGATCGTGTAATCAAATCGATTTCTTTTCTCCAGTTTATATTACATGGCCAGATCTCAACATGTTTGTTACATTGTTAACCTATCAACTTTTCTACCATGTGGTGCGTGTCTGTTTTGATCTCTGACCAAGAGAAAGGTTGTCATGCTTCAAATCACTCTATATTTCCGATCAATCTGCAATATTATCTCTCAACTGGACTAGGACTAGGACTATTCTCCAGCAGTTCAATCATCTGACTACCTCTCACCATACACCCGCATCAAGCGACCTGTTACCGATAATGCTGAGTCAAAACTTTTTTCTAAAATTGGAATGTCTTTAAGTTTCAGAGCGCCATTTACTCGTTTAATGTATATAAAAAGAATGAAAAGGTCATTTTCGTTACTCCACCTGACCCTCTTTATCTTCCAAATTTGACTCCATTATACGTTTGTTCATGACTTTCGCCACTTTTACTTCGCTTACCAATACTGAACTGATGTGCAGCTTTTACTCTTTCCCTCACCGTTGTTTTCCCTGATACACAGTCCTCCGCAACTGTTTTGTAATCACTTACGCATGTACGCACAAACACGTTTATAAGCACTTGTCTAGTACCAGTTCGCCTCAACGGTCACATTCAATCATGAAGAAAGTGTTTTTTTTTTTTTTTTGCTCTAACAAGTATTCTGGAACTCACCGAACTCAAACCAGTTGCAATGCGAATAGAAGCTGCCCAGCTTCTTGGGCTAAATCACTTCGCCTACCTACCCCCCCGCGCCCAAAACACCCACCAAACCTCCCACCCCAACCCCTCAAATAGCCTCTTTCTCCGAACATGCAATATATTTGTGGCTGTGCAATCGCCAAGGAGTACAAGATGTCTTTCACGTAACAGGTGAGAAGCGTCTTATGAAGATGGTGTAGAAGATGAGCCTTTATCAATATGGAGGTTTATCTACAATTGGAATTTTTGCTCTGAAAGGAGTTACCGTTTTTTACCAGGTACTGAACAAGTTCTTACGTTCACACACACACACACACACACACACACACACACACACACACACACACACACACACACACAGAATAAGTATATGAGCAGCCTCCCCTGCTTGACACCAATGTTATTAACTTGTAAAGCAATCACATTTAATTATATGGCATTTTTAGTAGCAACTCGTTTTAATTCTTTCCCAAAAGTACGGCGTACAATATAGTAGCGTACAACTGCTCTAAAAGAAGCCGCTAATTGATTGGATTTTACAATGACGTTCACAACTAGTTCCAGATCCAGGACGAGGAAAATCCTACCGAAATTATGCTTGTGTTAGTTGCTGCCCCCGCACCTAAAACTGTCTGCATAGGGTCGAAAGACACGTTATCCTTTTAATATCTTTTTACGTAGCAGATTCAACAGTATTGGACCTAAGTAAAGATAAATTTTAAATCCATAAAACCCATAAACACAACTCACTGTTAACGTCTCTCATTGTATAAACAATTATGTCTATCCCATCGGTCTAAGGAAGATGTTGCACAGCACAACGTTAGGCGTATTAATTTTATGTGAGATTCTCACCTTCTATAATAGGTGCCGAAGCCAACCATTGGCGTACAGGACAGGAATAGATACGAAGAAAAACCTCCTAAAAAAAACCTGCTTTTATAAAACTCTCACTTGAAATATTTGATGACTTCAAAAACAACGCTCCGCTTTGGAGCATTTGTGAATGCGTTGCAAAACATCGCTCCAGCTATAAATGCTTGCATTGCAAAACAACCCCTGTCATGGGAATTATACAATTATGACGAATCTCAGCTCGGATGAAAGGAGGGCGAAGTGCTAGGGAAATGCTCCCATCATGTAAAATAGCAGCTGTTGAAATACTCAACAAAGCTGGCAGCTTAACGCCAGGTTAAATGAATTATGATGAGACCTGAAAGCCAATGGGGAGAGATAACGAGTTATCTTACAAAACAGCATTACTAATGGAATCAGGCTAAAAGTTCTTGGCCAACAAAAGGACGCTTGCCACGATCTTACAACAACTATCGGCGTCAGAGCAGAAATTTAACAGTAAACCGTGCTTAGAGAAGCCGGTTCGCCGAAATGAAATTCAGCAACCAGGGACTTCGGGTTCCACAAGTGTGTGTGCGTGTGTTTGTGTGTTTTTTTTAATACAGAGGCCGATGGGAGGAGCTACCTAACATCGCTATCTAACCCATTCCCGCTGAAAATGAAGAAAATCAGTAAAAAGAATGCGTAGGTATACTCAACATCGGTAGGAAGCGTCGGATCACCATCTTAAAGAAGCTTGTACTTCAAGACAAAAGTTAACAAGACGAGGAGTATGGGTTGTGTAATCAGAATGGAATAAAAATATGAAGTTTAATGAATAATTTTCACTTATTTCTTAAAACCTTGTTTTTACTCTCAGTAAATAGCCTAACAGCCGCATGACCACGAAAAATTACAATCATTTAACAACGGAATGAATTGGCGCAAGTCCACTTACACCTCAAGGCCAAGTCTGGTCGACTGGCTGACTGACTACTGTAAATTGAAGTCACACTAATTATGGGCATCAAAACGGAATAGAGGAAATCGACGTTCGCGTCAAACTGAGGTAAGCGAAGATAATCTTCATGAAATTTCTCACGGAAAAGCATTCACACGATTCACACGGAACCAGCAATTCTCTCACTCGCTGGAGTCATACAATTAGCAAAAAATAAAAAAATAGTAAAAAGTTAATGTACGGGCGCAGACTATGAACTGGGTAACCAAACATCGAGCTGGATTGCGGTTAAAAATATGACTCACACGTTTTCGAAAAAATGTTGTTAGACGTTAACCTACATTTCCGAAATACATTTTATCATTATGCTGTAAGGTTGTCACTTTTTTTTTGTTTTTTGTTTCCGAGGAGGAGTTGTAAATTTTTGTAAAAGAAATATACATATATATATATATATATATATATATATATATATATATATATATATATATATATATATATATATACATAAGGAAAATATATTTCTTAACGAAATGCTCTTCTAAACGGAAAATAAAAATGAAAAATCTAGCTCATTTTTAAAATGATTTCCATTTAACCTTGTTTCTTTTTTAAGAAATAATAATTATATATATATATATATATTATATATATATATATGTATATATGTATATGTATATATCATATACATATATGTCTATATATAATATATATACATGTATATATATATATATAAATACATATATGCATATATACACATATATTTTTTCTCTGTATGTGTAAATGAATTGTACATAATACATGAGTAACCTAGATTCCAAGGAGCCATAAATCCCCCAATTCAGCCAAGCGATCAGTCAGAGGAGAATGAAAAAAACACTTGAATTTACAACCGAAACTGCTTGAGGACCTTCGTGGTTCTCCTGACCGAGAGACTGGACAAGTAACTAGTTTTTTTTTGTGGATTTCATAATTTTTTTTTCTGCTTTATTCGTTTTTATCACTGGCGAATTTTCATGTTCATATTTTACCAATATCGCCCTTTTTTTTCTTGTTTAACACGTTTTTAGTTTTTGATAAATATATATATTTATATAAATTTATGACACACATCGGGATCGAACACACATACCAACTCGTGGTCAAGTGGGTATCAGTCTTGTCTTACCAGACAGGTCCATGATAGATTCCGGGCGAGGAGGAAATAACTATGCCTCTTTTCTTGAAAAATTCCAGGTGGCATGGTTGACCTAATTAGTGTAGAATGTGAAAAGGCCATGAGACTCGCAACCCCATCCCAGAAACTTTTAGAGAACTTGTAAAACATGTCGCAAATACATGTTAGCAACTTATCGCATACATATAACAAACAGGTTGAAACAAGTCAACGACCCTACGTGTGCAGAACGAGTCTTCGGCCAGTGTTGGATAATTGTACGAAGCACGTGTTAGGACTACCAACTGGTTGTTAACCTGTATCCTACCTGTTTGTGATGGGTGTGCGATAAGTCAGCCACGTGTGTTTAAGACATGATTTACTCTGGCGTGGATGCACCTGAAGGAAACACCTAGAGCAGTCGCTTTTTAGGGAAGAGGCTTATACTTGAAAATCAAGTGTGTGTGTGTGTATATATATATATATATATATATATATATATATATATATATATATATATATATATATATATATATATATATATATATATATATATATATATATATATATATGTGTGTGTGTGTGTGTGTGTGTGTGTGTGTGTGTGTGTGTGTGTGTGTTTGTTTGTTTGTTTGTTTCCAGTCTGAGATCCTGATATTACAATACGAAAAAATTACTATTAATATGAAGATCATTCTCACTGGCAATTTCACATCTCAATGCAAGGTCCATGAGAATCAAAATTTTGGTAAAACTTAGATACTGTAGTCAAGAAGCGATGAACTAGTCCTCATTCAAATTAAAAACCAAAGGCGTTAGCTGAGAGAGAGAGAGAGAGAGAGAGAGAGAGAGAGAGAGAGAGAGAGAGAGAGAGAGAGAGAGAGAGAGACTGTTTATCAAACGGGATGCCAATGTAAGCAACGTCAGCTAGAAGTTATTTTTGCATGAATACGCAAATATTGGAGGGAAATTCGTGACCACGATATAGTTTTTCAGCATATTTTCTCTTTATTTCCGTATTGACTGCTAAAAAATTAGTTGTTTTAAGTTTAAACACATTTTCTTGCAAAGTCGACAAGTTGGGGTAATTGCGTTTTCGTATATATAATTATAAAGCATGGTTATGGTATGATGCAGTTATGAAACTTTATTTTGTCTTCCCGTCTCTCTCTCTCTCTCTCTCTCTCTCTCTCTCTCTCTCTCTCTCTCTCTCTCTCTCTCTCATTCGCACTAGGTTCTATTCATGAGCTAAAGCAATTACAGTGGAGCTTCCTGCTCTGTCCTTCTTCATAAATGAGATTTTACATTCTGCATATTTATTTATTCCTTTGGTTCTCTCTTCATACCAATAACAATACTACATGCAGCAGATCCATAAACCTGCATCCACACTACATTAAAGTATGGCATAAACACCGTCCGTAACTTATCGCATACATTTCACAAACAGGTTAACAACAAGTCAACGAATCTTTGGAAAATGCTAGATAATTGTATGAAGCGCTGGCTAAAACTACCAGTAAGTCGTTGTTTGTATTTAACCTGATTGTGATGTGTATATGCAATATGTTGCCAACGCATATTTATAACGTGTTTGACTGAAGTAAGCCTTAGGGCTTACTTCTACTTTCAGTAGACATTTATAAAGCCCAGATGTTAACCTTAGCAGAAATCTTTTTTCCTATCCTGGATTTTGAAAACATGAGTAAACTTTCACAGCAGTTTTTCATCCCCAAAAAATGTCATCCAAATACATCCTTGAAAATGTCATCCAAATACATCCTTGAAAATGTCACCCTTTTAACACCACGCATGAAGTTCGCAAAAATTCACAGCTATAGTTTCTTTAAAAGAAATATTGATGTCCTAGGCTCGTCAGAGCTCCACACCAGTGCTATTATACCCTTTAAACATATTAACACGCGAACAAGCTTTCATTAGGCAAGAGCCCGTGCTGGGACGGGGCCAGCTTAATCTAAACAGCAAACCAATAACCTGCGGAAGATTATTCCAAGCAGAGCGATTGTGCGTGCAATACTTGAACGACCAGGGTGGCCCAAGCAACTGCGCAACATGTTATATAAATCGGCACCTTAACCCATATACATCACAAGCAGGCTGAAAACAAGTCAATGCCCGTAAGAAGAGAACAAACCTTTGGCAGATGCTGGGTAATCGTATGAAGCACCGGTCAGAACTATCGACAAATCGTCGACTTGCATTCAGCTTGTTGATGACGTGTTTTCGATAAGTTTCAGGCCTCTGTTTATGACACAGTTTTACTTTGCTGCGGACCTATCCTCAGAGGGTCACAAAAGTGGGTGCCAAAATGGCATCAGGCCAAATCAATTCACAGCAACTTTGTCGTGTTGTCAGTTGGCGCTATTCGTGTTTATCAGATTACCATCAACGAAAAAATAGCATTCACGTCAATGTCGTAACTAAATCTGTCAAACTGAACGGTTTGAAATCTCTCTCTCTCTCTCTCTCTCTCTCTCTCTCTCTCTCTCTCTCTCTCTCTTTATAAGAGTTCGCAAAAATGTGAACAAGCTGTTTACTACATATCTAAGATCAAATAGAGAAAATATCAATCAATATTCCATATAAAGAATTTATCTATTCTGTATATTAATCAATTTATCCGAACTGAACAACGGTGCTTAGAAAATGCATTGCACTGTAAGTCGTTATTAAGTAACTTAAAGAACCGTGCTTAAAAATAGACTATAAGAATCAGGAACAAGAAGTGGTGAAAGTGGTTTGAAAGATCAACTTTGGAGAAAATACGACACACACACAGGTGAAAGTACACAACAATTAAATCCACTTAAACAAACAGGCAAACAAAATTCTAGTGTGACGTACGAGAATACCACAGTCACGTGACATTCAGAGACTTCCCATAAACCAACTCCTTTTCTTAAATTATAGGTTTAAATTAATATCATATCGTACAGAAACTGCATCGATCGACCGCATAATTGAGAGGTAGTCATCACCTGACGCTCTAACTCCGTATGTTGCTTGATTTGGACAACTGTGTCCGCCTGGATCTCTTCATAATGAATTTATACATTTTTCATTCCATTTACTGCACCTCCGTTCATATTCTCTTTCTTCCATCCGACTTTCAACCCTCTCTATTGCTTCCTAGTGCAACTGCGAGGTTTTCTTCCTGTTACACCTTTAGAACCTTCTACTGCCAATTCCCCCTCAGCGCTGAATGACCTCACAGGTCTCAGCGCTTAGCCTTTGGCCTAAATTCTACTGTATATTCTATTCTGTAATGAATTAATATTTTTTCCGTTTTTCTTAATGAACGGTTTGCATCAGAAGGTGATATGAAGTTTATAATATACCCAAGAATGTTTAGAAAAAATTGGTCGGCTTTGTGGATATAATGACTCTACGCTTGTCCTAATTACCAATATTTTAAGTCTGTGAGACTTTAGAATCTGTATCCCCAAGTCTGTGAGATCTAGGGCAATGTGAATTTCAGTGTTGGTCAATTTGATGCGATACCGAGGGATCTGATGTTTGTAAACAAGTCCAGCTTATTATTCATCATTCATGACTATCCAAATTTTATTTATTACATATGTATGCATATATACGTGTATATATGCATATGCTTATTAATTAATTTATTTATTCATTCTAAAGATTTCCATGCATGCAATTGGAGAGATCGTTTATGCATCTTTACACTCAAACGCACACATACATATATATATATATATATATATATATATATATATATATATATATATATATATATATATATATATATATATATATATAATGTATATGTATATATATAATATATAAATACATATAATATATATATAAATATATATACTCATACACACACATATATATACACATATATATACTGAGCACACTAAACACACAACGCAGTAAAGCCTTGCCGTGTTGCAAGAGGGCGTTGGCCCTTCGGGGTTTGAAGGCCCGAGGAGCACTTTAGCGTTCGCCTCTCCCCGTCAGCAGAAACATCAATACTTTGAAAGCAACAACGAAAAAAAAAATTACGTCGTTTATAGCTTTTTCGAAAGTATTTCTGAAAATTCTCTCATGTTGTTGGTATAAACAAACGCTGGAAAGCAATTTTGGTTAAAGCTTAGTTTTCAGCTCGAATGTACAAAGTGGGAATTGATTTTCACTGACAAAATAATGAAACCAACCCAAATTTAAAAAGAAATACGTCGTTCATAGCTTTTTCGGAAGAATTTTTGAAAATCCTCTTATGTTATTGGTATAACTATGTTTTGCAAAGCAATTTTGGTTAAAGTTTGGATTTAGAAGCGAGTGCACAGAGGAGGGTATTGATCTTCACTGGAAAAATAATAAAAAAAATAACAAGCACAATTGTAGTGGCTGATGTTGTAGATTGGGCAGCCTATACGCCAGCAGAGGCTACTATACCACTGACATTTAACAACAGGAAACCCAAAATACATTCTTTGTTAGACAAAGATTTACCAGATATAAATAATAAAATATATAAGTGACATACATCTGAAATAGAAAAAAAAT
>NC_089758.1:13664233-13676733 GCF_040412425.1 Macrobrachium rosenbergii
ATAAATTTATGTGTGTGGACATGTGCGTGTATGTTTGTGTGTACGTACAGTAGTCTGTAGTGAAGACGTATAGATTAGTTATAACATCCGCGAAGGTGCATAAAGCCGTCGTCTCCGAAGCGTTAGTATTTCATCAGGTGGCTACCGCAGTCACACCTACATTATTGCACTTTGCAACCGCACCCCCTCTCAGTGGAATCATTTATTCTTTCTGGCAGAAATATGTCCATACGATACACAGGAGAGAGAGAGAGAGAGAGAGAGAGAGAGAGAGAGAGAGAGAGAGAGTACACTGCAATAACGACTGCAAAACAGAAATGTCTTATATATATATATATATATATATATATATATATATATTTAGATAGATAGATAGATAGATAGATAGATAGATAGATAGATAGATACATCTACACAAACATACGCACACACATATATATATGTATATATACACGATACGCACACATGTGCATATATATATATATATTTTATACATACACACAAACATATATATATATATATATATATATATATATATATATATATATATATATATCCTGAATATAGTAATGCTTGATTAGTTAACCTATGTTGGAAAAAAAAACATGTAAAAGACACTTAATATTTTATGCAAATTAACCTCATTAAATGAACTCCATGCAAGTAGTAAGTAGATCTAGTTACAATATCAACGTCTCTAAAAAAAGTTGGCGAATATTTGGAAATAGGAAAATGAATAAAATTACAAAAGCAAATCAGATTTTCATAATTATGTTAACAACAAGACATTTATGGGTAACAAGTATGTGAACAAATTATATTTTAAATATCTAACATTTTATATCTATCTAATCCTCCTTTCAAAGAACATCAGAACACAAGAGAAAAACTGCAAAAACGTTTATTAGATCAGTCACTTGCAAAGACCTCTTGCCCCTTTCGCACATAGCCTAGGTCTGGCTCAACATCAACTTGTTCCCCGGCGACTTGCTTCGAGAAAAGCTGCGTTTCTAAATCAAGAAACCCGGCAATGCAAACATTAGGGGTGAAGGGAAGCGTAGGGCTTCCTCAAGAATTCTACTGTCTTGAAAACTGTAGATCTCCGGTTACCGTAATTGGCTTCTATAGGTTGTCGTCTTACCCGAGAAGCGTTGGCTTAAGCCAACCCTTTTTTAAAAACACGGCAGTGCTTCGTCTGTTTCTAAACGTTTACTTCGTTGAAGCATCTATTCCGTATGACTCTGATAGTGATTTTAAAATAACAGCTGTTTTATCACTGAAATAATGCCGATCGATTCATCATTCTCTTAATTTTCGTTCCGTAGAGAGAAAAAAGATGGACTGTAGGAAATAACGAGAGAGAATTTGAAACTCGGAACCGGAGAATGGGGAGCGTCTAGTCTCATCGAAAACCGGACCAAGAAGAAACCTTTGTGGTGCCAAAATCGAAACAATATTTTCCCAAAGGTAAACCACTGTTCCCTCACTGCATTTTTTTTAAACAACTCAGCAAAACAGAGCTAATTTTTTCGCGTTCCAAGAGAAGACTGGTGCTTGCTTACCTGAAGGAATGTGAAAAATGATTAGTGTCCACTCGGAGGTGGTGAAAAAATGATTTTTTTAGTGGTTCTTATATGAAGCAGTTTGCTGAAAAATAATATTCTGAAGACAAAATGAATTAACAATACCATTTTAAATCTTCTTATGGGACGGTAAAACTGATAAAGCATTAATATCACGAGACTTCCTCCTCTAACCTAGATATAAGCCACAAATATTTTCCAGAATGTCCACGCCTCAAGATTTCGACATAACGCAACAACATAACATATCACCGGAACAAGTAAATCAAAGTGATATAAGAGCTTAAAACCAACCAAAATAGAAGGTAGGATTTAGCATATGCCCTATACAGAGGCGATCTTAGCAACTGACCTATTATATACAGAGCCAGTGAAATTGTCTCATTTCTCTTGTACTGTCATGTGAATAGACATCTGGACTAAGGACGGGGCTTAAAAAAGATATTTAGATGGGTTGAACTGGCTGAATGTCTCTCTGTCACAAAAAAAGAGGATGTGACTATTGTTTGCTTCTTACAACTAAATCCCTCGCACTTGTGGTACTAGCACACACTGGCTGAACCCCATAAGGCCCATTTTACGATGAAGCTCTCTCTCTCTCTCTCTCTCTCTCTCTCTCTCTTTCTTTATCTGGCCTGACTCCTCTTTCTTTATCTGGCCTGACTGTAATAACTACCTGGACAGCCTGCAGCCTGCTATACTTCCAAGTGCACAGTCCAAAAAATACCTGTTTCTTGACTACAGTGTGCAATTGTGTCATTTATGTTTAAATTGACAGTCTAAGCAAATATATATACAGGCAACTCTGTTCTTCAGTCCAGTAGGCCATCACGTTCTGAGAAGTTCCAGATATATATTCATGGAGTGAATAAGATTTAAATCTGAACGTCAAAAGCAAATAAGAAATTAATATTACTGTTACTGTACAAATAGGCTTGCGTCAAGAAATTACGGTGATGTAGGGGATGGTCGAGTTGTAGGTGTAAAGTCTTGGGAAAAGAAAAACGGATTTGGACTGAAGAGCCGAATGTTGATGTTTGTAGATGACACAGTACTGACAGTGCATAGAAACCGAAGAGGCTGATGGAAGAGTTTGAAAGTGTTTGCAAGAGGGGAAAAAGTATACCTTAGTTTAACCAGACCACTGAATCTGATTAACAGCTCTCCTAGGGCTGGCCCGAAGGATTAGACTGATTTTACGTGGCTAAGAACCAACTGGTTACCTAGCAACGGGACCTACAGCTTATTGTGGAATCCGAATCACATTATAGCGAGAAATGAATTTCTATCACCAGAAATAAATTCTTCTAATTCTTCATTAGCCGGCCGGAGACTCGAACTCGGGCCTAGCGAGTACTAGCCCACAACTCTATCGACTCGCCTAACGAAGAACTTGCAAGAGGGGAAACCTGAGAGTGACTGTGAGGTTATGAGGGTAAATGGGAACAAGAAAATCGAGCAGTGAATGTTAATATGGATGGCAAGAGAATCAAAATCACAGATTTGAGATGGTTCGGCCATGTGGAAAGAATGGGGTGCAATGGTGAAAAGAGCATACAATTCAGGAGTGTTAAGAGGTTAAAGGAAAGAAAGGCCTACAAAGGCCTGGATAAATGCCGTAAAATAGGTACTTGAAGAGGGCCATCTATATCTAGGAAGTAAGAGAGTGAATGCAAGACATAGACGAAAGCGCAATGTGCTAAGAGGGGTTCGACGTGCTGCTAATGAACCTTCTGTACAGGTCTATGACGTGGCTGATGTTGTGAAAGTTTTCTGCACATGGGGCTTATCCAAGGTTCAGCAGTTTAAGAATAAATGGTGGCAGTAATTATTGTCTTTGCATTTCTCGGGAGATCTTACTGATGAAGAGAAAACTGCTTATTGGCAATAAATTCAGAGCAATGAAGAAAGGGTAAATGGTGAACTCCCAACAAGCTCGGGATCCTCTTCCCTTTAGAAAAAAAAACTGCTTCAGTCTCTACCAATAATAAATCATATTTACATAAATGCCAACTTTTCATTGGTGGAGAGATCAAGAGGTGAGATTGGTGGTGATATTGCATGTTGATTAGCTCTTATAGACAGAGACTACACCCCCTCCCTTGCAAAAGAAGGCCCAATACCTATGGTGAGAAGAAAGCAGAGAGAGCAATTAACACTGACAGGACTACTGATGTAACACACAGAAAGGATACAAAAATGGACGTACGTTATGTTTTAGAGTTACTGTCATGATTTTTATGAATAATACGTTGTTATTTTTGACATTTTACTCCCTTGCGTCTTTGAAACCCATTAAAGGCACAGCATGGATTGCTGTATCACTGGATGGCGTAACTTCCAACGGCCAATTATAACCGATGCCACCCTAAGGCTATGAATCGAACGCCTTTCCATCAAAAGAGAAAAGAATTGTTGCTGAACAAAAGCCTTGAGCCTGCAATTGAATTTACGATTATTGATTTTTTTAAACGGACGTGATCACCGCGTTTAAAGTTTGCCTTTTTTAAGCGATGTTGTTTTTTGAAATTACCTTGATGAATGGCTGAGAGTTTACAAAAGTCTGCTTGCGCAGTGATAAACAATAACTTAGGAAAGACTGTTATTGCCAACAACTCACACTATTTTATATTCTTGCACATTTTTAGTCTTCACGAAAAACACTTGAATCACTGTAGTTTCCGATAGATTTATTATAGTTTTTTTTAATTTAGAATAACCTTTATGACGGAGGGCACTTCATGACACAGAATCAAAAGCTACTTGAGGTATGTAAGAGAAAAACAAATGTAAGCAAACCAATCAGTGGATTTTACTGGAGTGGAGAGCATTTTTTTTTTTTATGTTTATACATGTATGACTGGAAGTTACATGGCATACTGTAGGTAGCGGATCTGAATGTGTTGCTGGTTGTAAGCGACGACTTTCAGATTGTCGAAGTTACTCAGGATTAAAATTCCTTATAATAATAATAATAATAATAATAATAATAATAATAATAATAATAATAATAATAATAATAATAATAATAATAATAATTGAATATGAATTTGCGCTTGAGCTATTTATCCAATTATCTTATATTTCACTGCTAATTATATTAAAAGCATCGTCGTTGACGTTTTTATATTGGGTCTTTGTAATGTTCTTTTTTTAAATCAAAATCTAAAACTTAGTAACAAAAAAACATAAAAAGATATATTAATAAAAACAATGACAATCATAACAACAAAACAAATTAATGATTCTCAAAAGCTCAGTAAAATAAATGACCAATCAATGAAATAAACCAGAAGCAAGAACACTAGGGGAAACTGACCATTACGTAAAGTGGCAATTGCCAAACAGTGTAAACCGTCCCGGCGAAAAAGTGCCTGGGGTAAAAATGCTTTCTACGAAGATTTGCTCAAACCGAGAGTCATTGCTTGACGCAATGGTCAGCCGACAGTGTCCGGCAGAAATTGGACATAATCCCTTAATGTTTTTTTTTCTTTTTACCTGATTCTTATCATTTGGGGTGCAAGAAATCAAATTTTGCCGGATGTGTTGTTTCCACCCTTGAGCATTCCGAGAAATTCAAAATGGCGGCCGTAATCTGCCGGCCATGTGTACTTCGCAACAAATTCACTTAAAATGATTATTTTTGTGTCAAACCTACAGTAGGTTTCCGGGTATGAGGAATCCAATGGAACCAAAACCAATAGCATAGAAGAACCTTTTATGTGCAATCTGCCATAAGATTTACATTTATTTGTGCAAATTTTGCATATTTCTGGGAAAAAATAGATATGTAGCTTTATCTGCCTAGCAGACTGATCTGTAAAATGGTTGAATTTTCAATGTATCTTAGTTCTAAATATAAACTGTCAAATTACATAAAGCCCAGTTTATTTTCAGATACTTGTCGAGCATAAAGAATAGTAATAATGGAAAAGAAAGAAGCTCGGTGTATTTTTGAGTTCCACTATGCAGAAGACTGTAAAAAAACCAAGAAACCCTGCCAAGAAAGCAAGCTAGGAAGTGATCGCATAGTCTATCATTAAAGCAAGTTTGGTATATGGAGACCATTTACATTCAGAACTGCAACATCTTTTACAAGAACACCCTCATCTAGTAGTATTTTATCACAAAAATTGTGTATCACGTTATGTCACTGTATCAAACATTCCAAAGAGGCCAAGCACATCAGATGAAAATGAGGGTACATCTATACCTACCAAACAGATAAGCCGTTCTGTTACTCCGGATTTTAGCTTCAAGGAACACTGTCTTTATTGTGGTCAGTTATGCAACACAAAAAAAGACCCCAAAATTCCTAAGCGTTGGAGACCAGCTTACATGTTTCGTACAATTGTATATGAAAGGAAATGTAAAGTGCCATTGCCAGTCGAGGGCTTAATTATGAGAAAATGTGATGAAAGAAAAGATAACTTAGCTGACAACGTCCGAATTCGTCTCGAAGGTGCAGTAGGCGATCTGCATGCAGCAGAAGCTAGATATCATGTAGACTGCAGGCAGAGATTTCACAGACCAAGCAGAGGTTTAGAGGGATGCAGTAATGCAAAAGCATCTGAATGCACGAACGAAGGAACTGACGAAGATCTCAAAAAGGTCATTAAGGAGTGACCCAGAATCGGAAGCAAATATGGACATCAGTCTTGTTGTATAACAAGTGTCTGGAGTATGGTGGCAGCTCAAACCTTGATCGTTCTGAGTTGCTTAATCATATTTCTGCAAATGTCAATGACCTTTTAATCTTGTCAGCTAAAGGATTTTCCAGGATAGTGATGTTCCAGGACAATGCAACATCCACACTGAAGATGACCAAAATTATAGACGAGGATGATGAAGAATTAGATATGGCTCTGTAAAAAGTAGCTAAACCTATCATCAAAGATTTGTCCCAGTTACAGGACAAGACTTATGCCTGCAAGAAACAGATTTCAAAATCAGTTCTAAAAGAAGCTGTCTCAGACTCTCTTTTAAAGCTTCTCGCCAAAGTGCCACCAAAACTGAATGAGGATTCTCTGACTTCTATTCTCATTGGGATATATGATCACTTGCAAAGTAAAAAAAAAAATCCAACTCCACTGCAAATTGCTCTTGGTGTGCTCTTCAATAATGACAAGAAAATTTTAAATAATTTGTCAAATTATTCTGTAACCTGCAACTATGATGAAATGCGACGCTTTCTGAAATCAGCTGCAATGGATGCTATCACTGAAGTACAAAAGACTTGTTCAGCTAAGCATGTGGGTGGCCTTCTCCATATAGTAGCTGTTAACTTTGACCTGGATCTCCACACACCTAATGGAAAAGCTGCTGCTCATTCATTAGGCACAATACAAACATATCCCTTACCAAGTCATTCATTTGTAAGTCAGGTGGGAGAATTCGAAAGAATCAATTGGGAACGTGTGTCACAACCACTACCGGATGATGAGTTTGTCTATGACAAGATGATCAATGAGGCAAAGCACTTCATTTTGGCATACTACTGTATAACATGGGTCACTGTCAGAACCTAACACAGACTCGACAGGAATCGTGGAAAGCCAAAATGGCGAAGTGTCTTGCAGAGCCCCCTAAACTTTGCTCACTTCCACCCACTACAGAGGCATTCACTGAGAATGCCAAGAGGGTACATTTGCAGTTGGCTATTTGGCATCATGCTCTTGACCCAGGTCCCCCTCGCCTTGACCCAATCGACCACGGCTGGACTCGGCTGGAAGGCTCCACCTCCCTTAGCATCACTACTGTTATGCCCCAGGGCACCCACCTGGCGCCAGAGGAATAAGTCTAATCAAATGTGGCTGTTCCAGTACAACAGTAGCGTGTAAGACTGGGAAATGCTCATGTGTATCAACTGGCTTATCTTGCATATTATTTTGTTCCTGTAAAGGTGATTTACTTTGTCACAACAATTTTCCAAGTTCAATTCTAGATGATGATTAATAATGTATAAGATCTCATAGGGAATTGTAGACAGTGCTTGAGAATGCTGATATCATGTACTTTATTTTCATCATAGCTAATGTACAGATTTATTATTGAAGATTACATGACGAGTCATATTTTTCACTGAGATTCCTTTGACTTCGTTAAATCATGTTCCATTTGTCACCAGATAGGCAGGTTTGTAGGATAACAGCTATGCTTATCCGATATAGAAAATAACAGTTAAAAATAATAAGCTGACATAAATAATAATATATATATATATATATATATATATATATATATATATATATATATATATATATATATATATATATATATATATATATATATATATATATATATATATATATATATATATATATAATGTTCCATGTTCCATTTACATACTGTAATTCAGTTTACAGATTTTTCCTTGAACATAAAGAATGAGTGGTTATATGTTGTTAGTTTTAGTTCCATTAGATTCCTCATACCCAAAAACCTAGGTTTAGACAACAAAACCATAGTCCAAAGTGAATTTTTTGCGAAGTACACATGGCCGGTGGCCATTACGGCCGCCATTTTGAATTTATCGGAATGCTCAAGGGTGGGAACAACACACCCGGCAAAAATTGATCACTTGCACCCCAAATAAGAAGAATCCGATGAAAAAAAAAAAAAACTTTAGCAAACATTAAAGGGTTATGTTAAAAATGGCCGTTTTCCTGCCGGACTAACAGGGACGCTATGGGACGTAAGTTTCTAAGTCTCTTACTCTCATTATTTACACGGGCCTCGTTGTAACCTATTGCCTATCCCACCAGGTCCCTCAGGTATGTTGCAAGTTATAGCACTGGCTTGTTAGTCACTTTTTCTGGATGTATACGACGGTGGTCACCTGTCCAGGCAGTGACTGGGCGCGATGTTGTTTAATTGTATGAAGTTTCAGTAGGCCTATCTTTTTTTTTATGAACTTACATGTGGCCATTCGCTTTTTACCGGGTTGGAGATTAACGTGATGGGTAAACTATCGTGACATAGTTTCTTGTGTACGTGTGTGAAGAGAGAGAGAGAGAGAGAGAGAGAGAGAGAGAGAGAGAGAGAGAGAGAGAGAGTTGAGCTTAATACACTCAATGGTTAAAAACACGAATGAGGATTAAATTCTTACCGTAATCATAATCTACTACGTAAGCTGTGCCGTGAATTCAGAATGCATGATAAACATCTGCGTCTGGTTAATGATAATTTATTCTCTGCTCTGTTTATCAACATGGTTAATTGTGACTTGCGCGCCTTAATCGTGGTTCTCTCGTAATAGCAGACAATATTGCTACTGAAAGACCAGTAAACCTGTACTGATGTATATATATATTTGTTTTCTGGATTAGTTTTTTCTTTATATTAATCTCATCTTTGCTTTTCTAAGTTTTTCACACATGGATATTTCTATTCTGTGGATCCTTTCAGGGCAACTTAAAATAATAATAATAATAATAATAATAATAATAATAATAATAATAATAATAATAATAATAGGTGATTCCCATTGGGTCTTACTGGCACTCAAGATAATTACAAGCCATCTGTCAATTGTCCAATTTTTAACTGTAAATTGAATTAGGCGATCAGATATTTTATGAAATCATTACAAAATCTGCTTTCAGGAGGAAAAGTGTCATATGAACAAGCTTTGGGGCATCTTTTAGTATCATGACGCCAAACTTTGCTACAAGTAGCTAATCCTGACAGCAAAACCGATACAGTCCATCTTTGCGTCTGGGTGATGCCGCCTAAAGACACGTGCGCTTCAAATTTGGTTCCAATAGAAAAAAAAGAAAGAAATTAATTGACTACTCGGTAAGAAGTTTGGCGACGAGATGTTGGAAGATTTCAGAAAACGTCCGCGTGTGAAACCGCTAATTTCACGAGACTATGATAGTACTATTGACACGATAATCAAGTTAATTTCATGAGACTACGATAATGTACCACTGACACGTTAATCAGGGCTTAACGCGTTAGTATGAGCGTTACCGTAATGGTGCAAGATTTAGCGGCGGTCTAGAAAGGCCGTGGATTTAGCAGAGTTATTTTGTTAAAAAACGAACTCACACTTCACAAGATTTACTGCTTAGCTCGCGGTCGATTTTGTTAAGCAATTTTCAATTTTCAGTCCTACGATGTTTTGCAGTGTGACACACACCGTGGATTTATATATATATATATATATATATATTTTGTTAAATAATATATATATATATATATATATATATATATATATATATATATAATATATGTATTATATATAATTATATATTATATATATATAATATATAATTATAATGCAACAATGCCCTCTTAACTTCTCGAATTCTTCACACTTTTTGGATACGCTTGTCAGTAAAGCCTTAGATCCCAATGCAAGAAATATGAAGTACTTCTGATGTTCGGCATCGGGAATCGAACGAGGTATACGCTTTTTCTTGAATGTTAGTAAAGCACTATCAGGCAGAACACTTTGGACACTGCTGCTCCAGCAAGTGTCAGTGGTTGGGGACATTGATGTAATTAGTCTAAGGTAGAGGGGGTGGGCTAACAAAGGGTTGTGGATTCCTTGGTGGATAAAATACCTTAAAATGCAGAGAAACCTCTTTGCCCTCATAAAACTTAGAGAATAAAAAAGACATAATTCTTACAGTTAGGTGTAGTATTAAGTCATTAAACGTTCCAAGTCATTTAGAATGGCATGCATAGGTGCAAATCCCGCGCTGTTGTCGCTAAATTAGAATAAAAATGAAATACTCAACCTTCTGAACGTCTGAATGACAGCAGATGTGTTTGAAAAAGGATAGTTACGTTTTATGACATATGCATTAAAGGGCCTTCATTTATACAGCAAGTGTTTACAACACAAACACGAATGTATGCACTAAACTCACGCAGTACATGTGAAGTCTGCTTAACACACTTGCGAGGGTATAATGAAGTAGTACTGGCTGCGTTCTACTTTGGTACTTCTTCCTTTATGGACAGTTAGGCGATTGATATAAAACCTGAATTTATCTGAAATCTCTATTTCCTCCAGAAAATGGACGAAGGCAGATGAACATGCTCACATACGGAAACACTGTTTTGGTCGTGTTGTAATCCAGTTTTTTTTTTTTTCGCAAGAAATCATGAACTTGATAGACGACTGGTCTGGTCATCAGTTCTCATCCCATGCAATTCAAGAATATGGAAGTTTCTTCCTTTGTCTGTGTTTCCTTCTTTACCTGACCAGGTTGATTTTAGTAGAAATTTACATAATAGAAATTAACAAAATGTTTTCTTGGTTCCCTAATCAAGAAGACGTCCGACTTGAAAAAAAAAAAAGAAGAGGAATCGTTCTTTGAGGGGTATCGTACCGCCATCACGTAAATTCTCGACAAACCCGACCACCACTTTCGTGATGTTGTAATTCGAGTTAAGAGCTTTTTAGGAGGTCACGCAACACAACGGTTCTCTTGGATTCTATCGCCGCGACGAAAGAAGACGATAAGGAAAATTGCTGGCACGTGCTGCAGCCAGAGATAAAAGCGGAATGAGCATGAAGGAGAGCCAGTTCTTGCTGAGCTCAACACAATCGTACCGAAAGGGGGAGTCACGCTCTTACGTCACAGAGGTGCATAGATGTGTAATCGAATGCTGAGGAAAATCGTCGTACTTTTCGTTTCACACGGAGACAAAGGCGCATAAAGCTGCTGCGGTTTCGAACATAAAAAGAAATTGCCGTTTATTTTTCATCACTGTCACTAAAAGCACTACGCCAGATTTTTAGTCGTTAAGGAAAATGACATTTTTGTCGCATGGTTTATATATCCCCAAATTTAATACGAAAACGAAAATCGTCATTACTGAAAAAGAAAATTTAAAGTTAACGAAAGCACAAAGGAGGGACATCGAAATATCACACATGGACGAAATAAATAACTAACATTCAACATTTAAATGAATAATTAAAATCACGGAATATTTACAGAACAAAAAATTTAGTGGACCAAGGTTTCTTATTAAAATGTAAACAAACTCACTTTCGTTTGTTTACTTTTGTTTGTGTGTTATTTTGATATGTGCTTACCAAAATTTCGCTTCGTATCATTCTCATTTACCTCTCTGAGTTGGTGGCCTTCGTGGCTTCTTATGTAAGAGTGTGCACATTCTTAATAATAATAATAATAATAATAATAATAATAATAATAATAATAATAATAACTGGCAGGACCGGTAGAATGTTCTGTTATTGTAGGTTTCAGAAAAATATCCAAGGACAGAATTTAGGAACAATTTTTTTTCTTCTTTGTTTAAACGCCTGTAACTAAGCAGCGGCGGCGGTGCTATCTAGTACATGAAGGTATTTATCTTGTAAAATACCATTCTACTGGTACCAACATACCATCGATAATGCCTTATTAACCAGATTTGGTCAGACATCTATTCCCGTAGGACTGACGGACAGATCTAAGTCTCATCTGCGAAGGCAAGTTTCCTCTTGAAGATGTATCTGCCGTGAGAAAAAGTTTTGGGGGGGATTTAGCAAGAGGCTTCACGCAAGAATGTCTGAAATACGCCGATGGCCAGAGGGAAGCGACGAAGGACTCATCCGGTAGCAGAAGGATGCGAAAACGATGCCTTGAAGCCACAACGCCCGGCCATCCCCAAAGGCAGTGTCTCATTTGTGGTAACCCGAACCGAACCTAACCAAACCATCATCTGAATTCGGCGCTCCTGGCGTCGACTCGATCTCCGAGATGAGCTCAGCTTAGGAAATGATGTCCGTTTTTCTTAAAATGTGGTGACGCTGACGACAGGCGCCATTGCTAGTTGCTTAAAATGAACCATCGGCATTCCTCTTATTGCCATCCTTTTCTGGGGAAGAGCACCGCGTTGCCAGTACCGTCGGCCTTCGCGCGAGGAATAATCGGTCTATGGTGTTTTTAC
>NC_089758.1:13681733-13701733 GCF_040412425.1 Macrobrachium rosenbergii
GAGCGAAGCAAATATCCTTGGTTCTGTGCTATGCAATGTTGAAACATGTAAGACCAGATTTGAAACAATGTCATGCGATACGAACGGATGTACATTGAGTGCCGTTATAAACAATGCTCATATTCGTGTCCAAGGTCCCTTCTCTCTCTCTCTCTCTCTCTCTCTCTCTCTCTCTCTCTCTCACACACACACACACACAAACAACAACGATAACAACAAACACAGTACAGGATTAATAGATGATAGTATCGTCTTGAACAACCTTACTTCTCTGATATACGCACATACATACATACATGTACACATACATACATACACACACACATATATAATATATATAGTCAAAATGAACCGTTAGCTTCACAAGAACATACTTTCTCCTACGAGGAAAAAGGAGTTGTTATGTTTTTTGCTCAATAATTTTGGTTCCCGTAAGGTCGTTATAGACCAGAAAAGTCCAACAATGTTTTATACTTTATGTTTTTTTGTGCCTGGAATAAAACCTCTTTCGACACAGTATATCGAACGTAGGTCGCCAGATACGTTTCGTTGACCGGCTTATTTTAGTCCTAGTTCTGGACACGAATCGGTAAATAGCCTGTGAGAAATGGCAATGAATCTGTTGAAATAGTATTCTATATATAAACGAACGATTCTACTTACTTAGGGATCTAAACCTTTACAAGTCAAAGTTCTTTTGCTAGAAATGGTGAAGAAGAACGAGACTCGAAAGAATCGAACCCAACCAGGCTACACGGATCTGCTATTCGATGAAATCTGCAGCAACAAACGTGTCTCTTATAAGACATAACCTTCCTTAGACCACACGCTGCTAAAAATACTAAAGCGTACCCAGAAGGAATAAATAGAAATTTACGCAATCATACCCTGTCTTTCTCAGAATCAGACAGCTGGGCCCTGCCTACGCCATGGCAAGGGGAATCCAAGCCAAAGCCGTTATGTAAAATCTTGACCCGTGGGTTGGGGGGAGGGTGGGTGTCGCTCTCTGTTACGAAATGGGGTCCACCCTAAACGGTCCAAGATGCTAGGTAAGAGAGAGAGAGAGAGAGAAATTTCTTGGAGATTTATCGTTCAAAGGCAGGCTAGGAGTGAAATGACTTGTCGTTTCGTCAAGTACAGTACGAGATGAATTAGACTAAGTGTGGATTTTAGCCATAAACACGCCTTTAATTACTAGGTAATCCACCACTCGCATTGTAAATTACATTTCTCTACAGAGCAGGTTGGCCTTCGTCGGATGGAATGCGTAGGGCTAGCTATTCACTTTCCAGCAGCAACCTTCAATATGTGGCCTTCCCATCCTCATTTCAGCTACATAGCAATGAGGTGTATTTTTCTGTCGCGCCTGCTCATTTAAGGACGTCAAGTAAATACAAGTTTGCTATTTGACATATATATACTCCTTTGCATACTTCTTTCACTATCATTAGAAAAAATACTTGGAATATCTTTGAATGTCATCGCACATAAGAATCATTTCAAGACGACAAGCTAGCTGTGTGTATTCCGATCAGCGTTTAAAAGCTAAATTAAATGCTTTCATATAAAAACATTATGGTAAGCATATGTTGAACACCTCAAATTTTACGGTTATTCAAAACGTATAGGAAAGTATGCATATATATATATATATATATATATATATATATATATATATATATATATATATATATATATATATATATTATATATATATACATATATAAGAGAGAGAGTGAGAATATATATATATATATATATATATATATATATATATATATATATATATATATGTATGTATATAATGTATATGTGTGTGTGTGTGTATGAGATAGAGAAAGAGAGAGAGATTGTAAAAAGGTGGACTGTTCATGTAAATCGATACAAAATATAGAGTTGTTACTACTCTGTGTGTTGTATTTTAAAAAGCTACAGACATAATAGGAAATAAGTAAAAATGACGTATCACAATTTCCTCTGCAACAGTGGAGGGAAAACCATACTGATAGAATGACTTAAAAGTGGAACTGCGAAATGAATGGAATTGATTATAACATTAACATGAGAATGAGTCTATGGGTGAATATTTTCTACTTAAAATGAGTCTATGACTGATTTATATTCTCTTAAAATAAGTCTAGGGCTGAATTTTTCTTTCTTAAAATTAGTCTAAGGCTGAGAAATGTTCTTAGAATTATTTTGTTTTTGAAACGGGGATTGTTTCATATATAGGACTGACTGAGTCAACTCAGAAAAAAAAAAACGTTTTGTGAGCGGCCTAAGATATATAATGGGATTAACATCAGTTCAAGGAACCGTAAAAGCGACATAAATCTGAAGGAGGTGCTGAAATGGAATATGCATGCGACACCTAAAAGAGGAGATCAAGTCTAACATTTATTTATTTATTTTCATGTACTTATTTAATAGAGGAGATACAGAATTATAAGGGAATGAACATAAATTAAAATAGACACATAATTATTATTTTTAATTCAGTAAGTGAAACCTATTCACAGGAACGAGCACACCAAAGGGGCCACTGACTTGAAATTCAAGGTTCCAAAGAATGTTGGTTTCAACCTCCCACAGCAGACCCCACACTGTGATCATGATACAGAGACAATGATATTTCATCGCCCTGGGGGAGACGCGAACCCGCGACATCTGGGTGGCATTCCACGACACTAACCGCTATACCAGCGGACCAGTAAATATAAATATAAGAAAATAAGCAATCAATAACGGTGGGAACACCCACGAACATTTTGGAAGAGAGCCGTGAGTTATTACTACGTTCTTCCGGTTATAATACATCATTTCCGAAAGTCGGTTAACGAACGGAAAAGGAAAGAGACTACGATCTCTTGCTCAAGAGGCTCTGGCCTTGTAAGTTACGTCTCAGGTTTTGGATGATCTTAAAAGATGTTTGTGCTTTTCTCTTCTCATCCTTTTTTTTTTGTGGCTTTTGTCATATTTTTACGGCCACACGCTCGTATGTTAACAGGCCACATGCTCGCAAGCACACACACACAATATACATATATACAGGTATGTATGTATAATATATATATGTATATATAATATATATATGTATATATAATATATATATGTATACATATAGAGAGAGAGAGAGAGAGAAAGGCCCCAAGATGTAAATTACGAAAGCAATTAGTGAATACATTGTTAGCTTAAACTTCAGACTTGGTTATCGTGGAATGTGTTAAGTAAAATCACATGGTCTCTCTGTCTCTCTCTTTCTCCTCTCTCTCTCCTCTTCTATCTATCTATCTATCTATCTATCTATCTATCTATCTATCTATCTATCTATCTATATATATATATATATATATATATATATATATATATATATATATATATATATATTACTCATGCAGTAGGCTTCCATAAGACAGGATGGTTTAGATTCCAGATTCTTCTCCAGTACCTGAAGAAGAAGACTGTATGTCTTCGCTAGCTTGCATTTTGTGAATTAAATTAAAGAATCTTGAATCTAAACCATCCTGTCTTATTGAAGCCTAATTCGAGTAATACGAATATATACATACAAAGTGAAGTTGCGCGGCTATTTTGTGATTATATATATAGTATATAATATATATTATACACACACATATATATATTATATAATATATATATATGTATATACATACATATATATATATATATATATATATATATATATATATATATATATATATATATATTATTTTACACATATGCACAGTATATATATTCACGCATGTGCTCGAAGAGTACGGGTTTATTTTTAAGATAAGAGTCTATCAAGAAAACGGAAACCGCTGTTTCAAGTTTTCTTAATATTTGGATTAACTTGTGGCCATACGCAAAGCAATAATAGGATCATGTCGCTTTGAAAACTCCAGTTCCTTTTGTTTTGTGTAAAAAGATTCATTTGTTTTCAAAACTGAAATTCTCCTTGGCCAAAGGATATGCAAATCTAATGTTGATACCTTACTTAGAATATGCAGATTAGAATGTTTTAATAAGCAAACCTTCCCAAGATTTGGAAAGCTTATTTGGTATAATGCGTTATATATTCAACTCAAGGTAAAACCAAGAAAAACGGAATTGATGAGGTCACTACCTGCACAAGGGGATGAGATACTCGTAACGTTAGATGGAAAAAGGAGTAATGAGGTCAGTACAAGTTTTCTTCAGTTGGAATTCAGTGAAAGACTGAAGAAGGCAAATCAAACAATGAGCAGGTTGAATAACATTTGGATATCAAACAGACTGAAATTACATGCGAAAGAAAGATTGCACGTAAGCCTAGTACTGTCCGCATTGTTATACGGACATGAGTCAAAGGTATGACTGAAACTACAGCCAAAAGATTTGATCGATACATAAGGGAAATTACAAAAATTCCGTTTGTAGATGAAATAGCAATGAGAGGTAGATGGAGACGGACATTCCTAAATTATGGGAAAGCAAAAATCAATAGAAAACTGTTTAGTTAAAGGAAATGCAACTGAACGCCTGAATGCGTTCGAGCCCCCTGAGAAGCCCGTAGTGTTTGAAAAGAATCTGGTCCACTCATTAGATAAAATACAGGCCAGATCAAGCCCGACATAATCTTGCATAGGTTCATCTTCCCAAACGACAAGATTCATGCGGTCATTAGGATGGGATTATGAAATGGATATAATATAATGTTCATCATAATTCTCGTCATCCTGGTGTTTAGACTAATAAGATTTATGATGATGTTTTATGATGATGTTTAAGCAAAAAAAAAAAAAAAAAAAAATCATATTTGTACGAAAAGATATATAGAATGCGCGCTGGATAAGAGGTGAATGGCACAGTGTGTGCACTGTGGGGGGGTTCGAGTCCTTGCTGATGAGCCTTCTGTACAGGGGCACAGAGCGGCTATGTTGTGGTAACAATGTGCACAAGTTCATCTACGATCCCACGGTTTAAGTATGAATGTGGCACATACAATTGTGTTGTTTTTTTCTCCCGGGTCTGGTATTCAGCGTTCTAGTTTTAACAATCGTCAGCGTCAGCAGGCAGAACAGCAGTAGTAGTTTCAATATTAAAAACAGATTGCACAATGCAGCGTTTCAAAATTAACAAAAATAGTTGTGAGAACAGTAAAATCAAAATCGATGAATATACATTTCCGTGCAGCCGTTTCCCGGGAAGCAAGAATAACATTACATATCAAACAAACAAATATTATCTTGGGAAAGAAGCAAATAATTTGTTCTTATTCTTGAACGCATTCCATCTGCATAGCTGTGGGTAGCCGGGAAGCTCACGAGAACAACTATAATGAGTGAAGGAGGTTCGGGTGAGCGAAAGCCAATGAAATATTCACGAATGTAAACAAAACGAATCTATTAAAGCGTGTGCCAGAACATATCGTCCAGATCCAGCAAAGAACGTTTGTTAATGGGCGGAATCAGGTACATCAAAGCAGGCTTCGTTCGAGAGAAAACGCAGCAGGAATAAAACAGTTATGTGAACTCTGATATAAAGGTTTGGCGAAAGAGGCAGAGGCTCCATTGAGAGAGAGAGAGAGAGAGAGAGAGAGAGAGAGAGAGAGAGAGAGAGAGAGAGAGAGAGAGAGAGGTAGGTTCTTTTAACCCTGACTCTCTCCGTAGAAGTTGGCTCTGCTCAGCCGAGTCAGTCTGCCGAGGCCCTACCGTCCTGTCAGTATTGCAAGTGGAGTGACGGGAAGAGGTTGTCTGAACAGTGTTCCCACGCGCATACAACGTAGTTTATCATCAAATCTCTTTATTTAATAGTTTCTTTATCTCGTTCACACGCCTGGCACATACATTATAAACCAATAATTGCGGATTACGCATTTTCTTTGGATAAAGATGAAATGGTTAAATAATTCGGAAAAAAACGATTTTTGATTATCTATAAACGTGCTTGTGAAAGCTCACTCGAAAATGTGCGATACGGACGGAGGCTTGCTCTTAAACGGCTCCCCTCTTCGATTGCCGGTGTGATTCCATCTAAAACTGAAACAAGGACACGCGCTCCCGAGGAATAGATGCAGATTGACCTGGCCCGACCCATCCCGACAATATGAAGAATGAAAATGTCCTCAAAACGCCACAGTTGCTGACACGGTCTAAGAAAAGGTAACTGATGATAATTCGTAGTTTTCTTCATTTTTTCAAGTAGATCTTATCTCTGATGTGTTTATCGTCATTTGGTCTCGTTTTATCTTCGGGACTTGTAGTTATTGATAAAAACAATTAATACTAGTATTAAACGAAGATTACCTTAGCCGTTTGCAATGCAGGAAACTTGAGATACCACCCGGCCTAATTGGGTTAAATTAGGAGCTGCATTGAGAGAGAGAGAGAGAGAGAGAGAGAGAGAGAGAGAGAGAGAGAGAGAGAGGATGCCGGTTAGTCATGGCCTGTGTAGGAGAGAATTAGTATCACGTGGTTTATGACGGCAAGGAATGCAGCATTTGTTCTAGACCATGGGTGTGAGAACAGTCAGATGCTGATACTATTATTATGAAATTAACTATTTTTTTCTTTCTTTGTGCAATAATTTTTTGTTATTAAGAGCAGAACTAGCGTAGCAGCAGTAATGTTGTTAATGACAACTGCTAACAAGTCTGAGAATGTCACAGTTCATGAAATTGCAAGAGCCAGGAGGAAACCTAAACTGTATGTCTAGTGATATCCGTAAATGCTTTAATAAGAACACATTGCGTCACATGAACATTTATGGGGAAGAATATGACAGAACTTGAGCCTTCTCTAATCGCTATTGTAGGATCAATAGGAATGGTTTAACTCGAGATTTCAAGCCGTGTAAATGGTACGGGTCGTATTCGCGTCTTCCATCTGCCCTTGAGATTTATGGGACGAGTATTAACATAAACCTGTTTTATACGAATGATACCATTAACATTTTATACTATAAGTCTATAGCAAGGGCCTCAAAAGTGGTCGATGTCGAAGGGAGTGCGCGGGGTCGATATATCCCTGAGGGTCGAAAGGGATATAAACGCCGGAAGTCGAATGGAACTTTGGGAATTGCTAACATAGGAAATTAAAACGTTTGAAGAATATTTTTTTCGTAGAATTTAAATAATGCCTCTTTTGCGTCATTTTATTTTATTATATATAATTTAGTGAATCATTATGATAATAGTTTTAGAAATTTGTTATTGGGTGTAATTAAAAGGCAATTGACTTTTAACACCTATTTCCCCAAGGCTGAATACTGATATTCTTTCAATACACTAACTTTACGGGATGTTATTTTGAATGGTGGACAAACGTTTCATGACAGAACTGGAATATGGGCGAAGGGATTTTTACCCTGAATAATAATAACACCGATGATTATTATTACTGTACATGCCTTTTGAGGGGGGGGGCGGGGATATGGGATAAAGGACTCCACGAGACGGGTCGATGGTCTCTAAATCCGTTGGTGGGACCGTGTCTGGGCTATAGGAAAGATCCTACTGATCCTGCGTCACCCTTAAAAATTAAGCTAAGAGAGCTAAAGTTGCGGCATCATAAGAGTAAAGGAAATTTCTGCGGTTAATCTAACGTTATCTGTAAATATTATGAGAAATAGATTGACAGGGAATCAGTATATTAATTTCAGTATATACGCACACGCGCATATATATATTATATAATCTGTGTCATTTTCTTTTTCTTTTGTACCAAAGAGTAACTTGATGTGGCGTGCAAAAGCTGTTTAGTGACATCATTCAAGAATGTTTGGTTAGATTATTAACTGCTGTTTAATAACCTCGAAAGAGTTATGCTAGCTGACGTCAAAATGCCATTTTTAATGACGTCATGAGTGTAAACCTATTGATACAAATACAGTGATAAGCTGTATCAAAATGACAGACTGAAACTCCTGCGTAATTGCTGAATTGAAAAACAATCTTTATTGATGTCAAAAGCTATGTGAAGTGAAACCTAACTTCTTACAATAAGTGACAAAGAAAAACAGTCTGATGCCACCACGCTTCGTTTACTAACATGGAAAAGCTAAGAATGTGATCACAAAAGGCTAATGTGCTTAACTTTCAAAAAACCCGTAATACATGATTTGAGAATCTACTGTTAGTGACTTTTAATTTAAACAATGATTTATACTGATGCGAAAAGCTATGTTTGCTGACTTCTGAGAGCGATGCTACCTTACAAATCTTACGGTGAGACATCCAAAATCTACATTTAGCGACACGAAAAATTACAAGGATGACATCAAATGCTATGTTGTATCATACCAAATCTATGTTTAATGACATTTTAAGTATACCTTAGTTTAGCCAGGCCACTGAGCTGATTAACAGCTCTCCTAGGGCTGGCCCGAAGGATTAGACTTATTTTACGTGGCTAACAACCAATTGGTTACCTAGCAACAGGACCTACAGCTTATTGTGGAATCCGAACCACATTATACCGAGAAATGAATTTCTATCACCAGAAATAAATTCCTCTAATTCTTCGTTGGCCGGCCGGAGAATCGAACGGGGGCCCAACAGAGTGCTAGCTGAGAACGACGCCGACCCGACCAACGAGGAACTTTAATGACATTAAAATACTATGTTCATTTACTTAGAAAAATCCATGTTTAGTAGAATCATAAATCAGTCTGGTGATGTAATAATAGAATGCTTAGTGATATTAAAAAGGAATGTTTTATAATAAAAAAATTAAATGACAAAATTGCTACGACAAAATATGTTTTTTGGCGTCAAAAGCTGTACTTTGTGGCGTTCAAAGGTATGTTTAATGACATCATAAACTTGAATATTGACATCAGAATGTTGTTTGGTGACATTCTGAATCCGTAATACATTTAAGAACATCAAAATAATGTACTTATGATACCTGAATTATTAGTGACAAGACACTGGACTAAATGACATCCAAAAGTTTGCTTAGTGGCATCCAAATGTTAAGCCAAGAGACATCCAACATTGCTTAGCAACTAAGCCAAGAGACATCCAATACTGTTTAGCAACATCAGAATGTTAGACAAAGTGACATGCAAAACTAGGGTACAGTATAACATCAAAAGTGCTATGCCAAGGGACTTCAATTTCCTGTGTTACATAACAACCAAGATATTCTTAGAGTGCTCTTAGGTGACATCTAAATTCGCGTAGCTTCATCGTACTCTTATATTAAGCGACATCAGAAGTTCGTCGGATGACATCAAATTGCTATATCAAGTGACACAGTAACTCCTCTTGGGAGATTCATTCCTATAAAAAAGAATACTCGAAAATATCTACGGACTAGCGGACCGTAACGTGCGTCGTGACTGGGGGCATTCTCCAATGCACTGAGAGAGAGAGAGAGAGAGAGAGAGAGAGAGAGAGAGAGAGACGAGCTTGTTTTTATGACAATAACGGTATGGTACTTAGTTGTTCCAGCATTATTTCACTTTCAGCTACCAAAACCGCTTAACTTTTGATTCATTTGTTACTGATACATTATTTTGAATAATAGTACTGATAAATACGCAAACGCTATTTCAAGTTATACATTATAACGGTCAGCAAAACAGAGACTTGATAAAGGAGCAGTGTAGGTCTAATCTTATAACAACAGCATCGTTGATAGTAAAGTGAACTATACTACCCAAACTACTATCACAACAGTTTCTACTATGATAAGCTTTTAATTTTACTTCGATTTATGCCTGCTAACTTTATATATTAATGTGTTTAATGATATCTAATCGTGCGTGTCCACACGTGTACGCTATTTATTTTCCTCGAATGTTCAATCAATGACACCGATTCGGTAATAAGTGTCGAAGTCATTATATTTTTTGCAGTAGTACATGTTGTGGGAAGACTCCAGGTCTTTCGGGGAGAGAGAGACAGAAGCAAGCAATTTGCAAAATTTACGAAACAGAAAAAGAAGTAAAGCGAGAGAATAGGTAAACATAAGAAATGAAGAATAAAGAAAACAAACTAGTGGTCTGAGAGCATACAGGGATATGAGAGAGAGAGAAGAGAAAAGAGAGGTAAACATTCAGAATAGAAAAGGAAGTGAAGAACCAAGAGAGAGAGAGAGAGAGAGAGAGAGAGAGAGAGAGAGAGAGAGAGAGAGAGAGAGAGAGAGAGAGCCTTGCCCCCCGGCAGCAGAATCACTAAGCCCAGGGCACTAAGAAGTCAAGATTCATTCAGATCTTGACCGCACAATCCAGCGGTTACAAGACTAATAACACTTCTCTCCAGCGCACCGGTAAATTGGTCATACGCACACGCATACACATAAAGCATAGACTTACATTACGTATACTCTGTGCATGTAGTGCGTATGTAGCGCACAGATGTTGATTGGGATTTTTAGACTTACAGTAGTATAATTATATTTCTAAAAGTTATTAATCACCATTTAAAGGAGAAGACTATTTCATAACCACGCAACCCTGCAAGTAACTATACTCTTTTAAAACCAGATTACACTTTTTTTTTTTTTTCGAAACTTCTTCCTATTTTAGTCTGGATTTCGAGAAACACGAGCGTTGAGAAATACCGGGTTTTGCTCAGTCGCCAAAACCGGTTTCGGATGTGGAGCATTCTCTGGATAATAGCTATATACTTGATCTAAATCTGTTCTAGTTTCCTCAGATTATTTTTAACAGTTGTGATTTCAGTGTAATTGTTAGTTAGGTTGATGACAGTGAAATTATATATGTATGTATGTATGTATGTATGTATGTATGTTAGGAAATAGACAGAGAGGTTATATGAGTAACCTATAATTATATGCCTTTCGAAACAAACTTTTTCTTTCTTCTTGTATACTGGTGTCATGCACTGACCTTTTAAACTCTCTCTCTCTCTCTCTCTCTCTCTCTCTCTCTCTCTCTCTCTCTCTCTCTCTCAATGGAGAACGAAATGAGGAAACATTGTTTCTCCTCGGCTGCTCCAGCACGCCCACATCCTTATAAAGAATCTTTAATTCACCTATCTGCACCCTTCGGAGGGTGGGGCGGCTCGTAGGTACGGTGGGGGTTGGGGGGGGCCCTTAATTAAGCGCTCATGGTGGTGCCTACTTGAGGTAGCTCAGTGACTCGCCTCCGCGAATTTTTTACACTTCTTCCTCTTTCCGCCGTCTGCCCCCCTCCCCCACCCCCTTTTTTTAGGGTGTTTGGGGAGGTAAGAGGGGAGGAGCCAGCCCACGTGGGCGTCGGTCGGTCACACAAAAGCCTCATGGGCTGGCAGAGGGACGCCTACAAGCGATCGTTAAAAAAAAAAAAAAACTTTCCCTCGGCGGGTAGAAAGGCATCGGCGCACGAGACGGTAGAGTTTAAGAGAAAACGTTGGCATACTTTGCGGAAGAATTTATTCCTTGGCGGCGAGGAGCGCTCTGAAAGCATTGCCTTGTTGTTGTTGTAGCTGCTGCTGCACTGTTGTTTTTGTTGTTTATACGCTAGACGTTGTTGTCGTTAAGATTTAGTGACGGGAGAGGAAGAGGTGGGGTAGTACAACTAGCATCTTAGTGACGGGAGAGGAAGAGGTGGAGTAGTACTACTAGCATCTTAGTGACAGGAGAGGAAGAGCAGGTGGTAGTAGTAGTAGTAGTACTAGTACTAGTTCTTAAAAGTGGGTGTGGAAATAGCCGTGGTCCTGAGTCTTTTAGTAGTAGCAGTAATATATTTAGGTTAACCAAGGCTAACGGGGGGATTAGCAATGGTGATCACAGGCTGACTGTGGTATGTCAGTATTCATGTTCGTCGCATCTGTAGCAATAACGCTATTTTGGCGGGTCTCAAAATTATTCACCTTTTCGTCTGCTCTCTTCGTCTTTTAAGCTTCTGCGTCGTAATTTATTTATTTGGAAATATAATTTGTTAATCAATGATTGTGTGTTAAAGAACAGATTCATTTGTTTACACAAATTCGCATTCTTTCTTATAATAATAATAATAATAATAATAATAATAATAATGATAATAATAATAGTAATAATAATAATAATAACTAAGAAATTCAGTCTCGTGAAAAGCACTTTGTGTAATAAAAATTCACAATTATATAGTTAATATATTACTATGTGAAACAAACAAAAACTTCCTCATCAGTGTTAACGTTAAAATGTAATAATAATAATAATAATAATAATAATAATAATAATAATAATAATAATAATAATAATAATAATGTTTCAGCGCAAGAAGTATACACCAGAGAGAGATATAGTAACAATAAATGATAGTAACGACAACTAATCATATAATAAAGATAACAACCCAGACATAACATGATTGCAAGTAAAATGTGAGAGTAGAAGATAAAAGACGACGAATAGAAAACAAAGTCAGTCTTGAAAATAGTTCTTCCACTTCTTTTTTCTTTTCTTCTTCCTCGAGGGCTTCCCACGCAAGACTTCCGGTTTTAAATGTTTTTGAAAGTCGGGGCTTTTAACGACATTATTTTACTTTTATATTTGCAGTATGTCGCGCTGAAATGGTTGCTGTTGCGGCATATTCCACATTTCCACCTTTCTACAGGAAATGTTCTTAAAGGTGGCTGGTTTTGCAGTCACTTCTGTCGTTGTAGTTTATATATATATATATATATATATATATATATATATATATATATATATATATATATATATATATATATGTATGTATATATATATGTACACATCTGTGTAAGTGTATTAAATAATATATATATATATATAGACATTTATATACAGTAGTATATATACAAAAATATACATACAAATGTATGAGTATATATCTATATATATACATAATGTATATATATTATACATATATGTATATGTATACCTTCTATCTATTTACTCTAGTTTATACTAAATACTATAGGTATTTATTTACCATCCCAATAGAAAACGGGATGACCTTGGTGATAGCAAACAAGTTATTATTTGTTTACTTGCCAAGGAAGCTGATGTTTCATGTTACGTAAGTGGTTATTTTTACGTCAGCCGTAACGTAGAAGCTGCTACGTACTCTGAAGGAAAAGGCTGTTTATACACTAGTCGTAACGGTACGCAGATCGGTGATATTTTTACATACATACTTGTTTATTTTCCCTCGTTAGAAAATGGGTTAGGGGTCCATATTGATTATCTGTGCAAGTACATCCTAACTTCACCTATAGAGCAACATTTTACATGACCAGGTAATGGGACTGTGTCCCCCCTGGACCCGTCTTGGAATATAGAATGTAGAGTTTAGGCCCAAGGGCTATCGCTGGGACCTATGAGGTCATTCAGAGCTGAAAGGGAAATTGAAAGCAGAAAGGTTTGAAAGGTGTAATAGGAGGAAAACCTCGCTATTGCACTATGAAACAACTGATAGGAAAGGGTGGATAGCAAGATGGAAGAAAGAGAATATGAATGGAGGTACAGTAAAAGGAATGAAAGGGGATGCAGCTAGGGGCCGAAGGGAAGCTGCAAAGAACCTTAACCAATGCCTACAGTACACCGCGTGAGGTGCATTGTGGACCCGTCTTAACTGTTGCGACTACCTCAGAAGTAACAAAATCTTGTTATTATTCGCAAACATTATTTTAAATTTTCTTCTTCGGATATTTTTGTTTTTGTTTAAAACTATGTACAGTTTTCAATTTGATTCAAATTCGGTGTTTTCGGTTTTAACCTTTGGGATTTAAGAAATAGTAGGTTACCAGTTTGAATTTGGTGATAATCATACATATAATTTTCCAGACCGGGTTACCGTTGCAAAATACGTACACTGCAATTTCACCATGATATTTGAAAACGTAAGTTAGGTTATTAAAGTATTACAAACACTGGTGACCCCGCTGGAAGAATTACGTTAGTTTCTCTCTCTCTCTCTCTCTCTCTCTCTCTCTCTCTCTCTCTCTCTCTCTCTCTCTCTCTCTCTCTCTCTCTCTATATATATATATATATATATATATATATATATCACATATATATATATATGTATATATTATATATACAGTATATATATATATTGTATATAAGATACATATACTGTATATATACATACATATACATACACACATGCATGCATGCATATACATAAGATCAGGGGACCATGGCTTGCATATTAGCATACCTGACAATGATTTGGCTGATCTGCTTTCATCTGACATACTTGAAGGCTTTGTTTTATCAATATAAAATTGAATTAGGTAGAACAATTGTGTATGTGATGTTAAACAGACACTTTTTCATCTTTGTATTTGTTGATGTATGTCGCCGGAGTAAATGGAAGAGGAAATTGTTTTTTTGTGTGGGGCAACTTTACGATTACGCTACAATACTAAATAAGTTATCAGAGGAAAACGGAAACATTGCGCTTTCTGAATCTCACTTTATGCTTTGCAGTATAAATTATCCTTGAATTTCCACCAAGAGAAGAAAGAAGGGACGCGGGAAGGAAAGTCATCTACCTTCTGAGAAGCGTTTTTGGTTCTGAGTACAGAACGGGAGTACGTGTAGAGTCCACAAGCAAGCGTTCAGTGACACCACTGTTGCTGTGTTCTGTACCTAAAACAGTGCTGCCATGCTTCACCATATTACACACACCTAGTATAATGTTACATTTGCATTAGGTGTATACACCCATACCTGTCCCAAGCGCACTTTAAAGGTTTTTGAGCGCAGGCTTAATTTTCATGACTTGTAAAAATACCAGCTAATTTTTTAACTAGCAACAAATATCTTAGTATTGTAGTGCATTTAACAGTCAGTCGTAATGAGGTCCACAAGCCAGCTATGATGAATTAATATGTTGTTGCCTTTAACAAATTCTTCTTTGATGAACAAAATTACTGCCATTACAAAAGTTCAGACTATTAAGGTTAGATCTGCAGTGTTTTCTAGAGGTATTACACATGCAACTGGTATGGAAAATCAGCGACTGCAAACCAGCGCTGAATGCAGTTAGTATCATTACCGAAATGCTCTTTGTCATTTAAATTTTCCATCACAAATACGAGGAAGTGATTACTGTCATACCCCAGGTGCTGTACATAATTTACGCATTCTCTTGACAAACAACGGGAAGCTGCATTTTTTAAACAATAATAAAGAGTAGTAACAACTAATGAACAAAGCAGTAAAACATAACAAATTTAGATCTAGACTCAGATGCCCCCCTTCCCCCACACACAATAACCGGGTGTTCTTTGGAACACGAGGAAATGTTCAATAAATTAGTGTAGCATTTTGTTCATTAGTTCTTGTGTAATACGCCTGACATACAGACGGACAGGCAAACCACAAACAAACAAACAAAAAGTAATAATAAATAACTTCCATGGCAGAAACAATTGGGATGAAAATGTATGATTAAGAGTCTGCGAAATCCAGATTACTGAAGCATTTTCTTTAATTGTCGCACAACCGTGGATTTGGTTTTCAGTGTTTTTACCTTCTCCACAAACAGGAGGGTCATTAACTTGAGGGTGGACAAAAACTTGCTTGCCCAGACAGAAAGATCATTAACTTGCCGCCACAAACAGAAGGGCCATTAACTTGGCATCATAGACAGAAAGGCCATTAACTTGCCACACAGACAGAAAGGACATTAACTTGTCTTTAGCCACACAGACAGAAAGGCCATTAACTTGTCACGCAGACAAAAGGCCATTAACTAGCTGCCACAGACGGAAAGGCCATTAACTGGTCTCCATAAACAAAATGGACATTAATATGGCCCTTCAAACAGAAAGGCCTTTAACTTGCTTCCAAAGACAAAAGGCCATTAACTTGCCACCACGGGCAGAAAGGTCATTAATAAGCCACCACAAAGGGATAGGCGGTTAAGTTGCCGCTACAGGCATAAAGGTCACTGATATGCCACCACATAGAGAAGGGCGATTAAGTTGCTGCCACAGACAGAAAGACCAATAACTTGTCTTCACAGACAAAGGCTATTAACTTGCCTCCACATACATATAGGATATTAACTTTTGATGAAGCCTCAACAAAAAGAATGGTCGTAAGTGAAACGGAAAGACGAGCACGCCAAGACGGTGTAAGTGTTGTCAAAATATCTGAAAGTAACGACAGCGGGAAAAAAAGAAATTAGACATTTATTCAGAAAAAAAACTTGTGAATATCAAGTCAGCTGATTCAAGAGTCATGACATACCTTGAATTTCGAAGGCTTCGTCACACGAGCAAGAAAAAAAAAAAAAAAAAACCAGAAGAAAGTCTAAATGCTTCTGCCTCATTTACAAGAACGACCGGGTTCGTTCCCTGCGCCTTGTTTGCTTGAAGTATTCCAGGACCTCCCGATCCAATCGATTTTTCGTGGACATTGCCGCGGACCCTGGAGCCAATGTGCTCTGTCGGCCTCTCTTACAGCTCGGGACAGAGGTGCTTGTGATGTCACAACCAACAGCTTTGTAATTTTCTGTAAATAATGTCGCTCCTTATCGAGATTTCCTGGTTTAAAAAAAAAAAAAAAAAAAAAAAAAAAAATATATATATATATATATATATATATTTGGATTTTTATATATATATATATTTGGATTTTTGGCGAATTTTCTCGCATTTAGTCAATATTCTTTCTGCTTTTCTTCTATCTAAGTCCATTTTTTTTTTATTTTTTAAAATTTCTCTGTGACGAATTTACTCATTACTGTTTAGAATAAAAGTTTTGAAAGACAGAATATCTTTCCCATCATTTATCATCGGAATTATTTTGCGTTTCTCTGAAGGCAAGAAAAAGTTCTTGGGAGGCTCCTTTGATTTAAAAAAAAAAGTTCCTTCAACCTATGACGCGAGTTACAGTATCGACGGAAACTTTTTAGAAGTAGGGGTTTTATATCATCATGATCCGTACTATAGTTGATGGTAATAATAATGTCATTGTCATCATCATGACTACTAATGATAATACTAATATTGCTACTTGTAATATTGATGCTACTCCTATTCCTTTATCATCATCATGACTGCTACCGCTAATTCTAATATTGTTTTTTACAATACTGAGGCTAGAGGTAACTCCTATTCCTTATGCTATAACTACCAAAGACATTATTATTATTATTATTATTATTATTATTATTATTATTATTATTATTATTATTATTATTATTATTATTATTATTACTGACGATTGTGAAACATTTCCTTTTGATGACGGTAAAAGTAAATTTCAGTTAACGCGAGGAAATGTAGGTTAATTTGATCAAGAATTCCTGTCGTCATTATACTTCCGTTGTAATGATGAAAGTGCTTTGCCGGAATCATCAGAAACACAATTGAATGATTGGGTAATTCATCTATCGGTGTTTTTAAAAATTAGCCTCAATTGGTATAATTATTCTTAATTTGATCAGTTTTTCAAATTAACGTTTCGGATAATTTTTCTATAAAATTTTTCTCGGCGAAAGTCAGCTGTTGCCTTTGATAATTTTTTTCTACTAGTCAAAAAAGTTTGCCTTAAAGAAAGCACTTTTTTTTCTTGATTTTTCTTTAGCTTTCCAAAGGTGGCTTAGGTGGAGAAAGTCACTCGTTTCCTTGACTTCTTCAATTTCTCTTAATTTTTTTAGGTGGGGGGCGCTAAGGAGGCGATTTGGCCTTTCCAAAAACGGCTTCATTGAGATAAAGCAAGCGATCGGACGACGACAGCGAGTCGTTTCAACGACAACGGTGAAGTTTCTCAGAACAAGTCGCTTCATTTAACAGAACCTGATCGCCCGCTTTCTACGAGACTTGAGCCATGCCAAAAAATAATCACGGGTTTCGGATGTCTTTAGAACGAGAGAAGTGCAACGTGGTAGAATGAAAAGGCTTCGCAAACTAGGATTTGTAACCGAGAAAGTCAATACTTTTTTTTTTTATGGGTTTTTGGTGAACGTGAGATCATTGAGAGAACAGTAATTACCACCTCGCATATAAAAGAGAGTAAGACTAGGCTTTTCCTTTAGATGGAAGATGAAATAAAAGTACCGAGGTATAGAGTTGCGATCATAAGGTATTTTGTAAGAGTCTGTCTTTAAGTAAACATGAATTCGAATGTCAAAACATGTCAGGCCAGTACATACAAAACACACATAAAGTCAGGCCACAGCTGTAGCCATCACATAACTGCATGTGGCAGCCCTGACTGTCCTTTCATTGCTGGTTCTCAAGACTGTGGATACAAATAAGGAACAAGAAAGGAAGCTTTGAAAATTCCCTTTAAGGTATCCAATAAAAAACATGAGTAAAAATATGCTATTGAATTCACATTTTTTATTCCTGTTCTGTGTCTTTCCTGTAGGGGGCTAGTGCCGTCAGTGCACCTCACGCGGAGCACTGTAGGCATTACTTAGGTTCTATGCGGCGTCCCTTCGGCCCCTAGCTGCAACCCCTTTCATTCCTTTTGCTGTGCCTCCATTCTTATTCTTTCTTCCACCTTACTATCCACCTTCTTCTAACAGTGTTTCACAGGCTAGCTGCGAGGTTTTCCTCCTGTTACACCTTTTAAACCTCTTACTCTCAGTTTTCCTTTCAGCGGTGAATGACCTCATAGGTCCCAGCGCCTGGCCTTCGGCCTAAATGGTTTATTCTATTTATTTTTAGGGATAAGGCTGCTACCCTTTTGCCATTTTAGTTTTCTGTAAAAGACAACTATTGTGCCTGCTTTGTCTGTCCGTCCGCCCACAGATCTTAAAAACTACTGAGGCTAGAGGGCTGCAAATTATTATGTTGATCATCCACCCTCCAATCATCAAACATACCCAACTCCTGCCCTCTAGCCTCAGCAGTTTTTATTTTATTTTAGGTTAAAGTTAGCCATAATCGTGCATCTGCAAACGATATAGAACAGGCCACCAACGGACCGTGGTTAAAGATTCAAGGGCCTCGGCTCATACAGCATTATACCGAGACCAAAGAAAAATAGATCTATTTTCGGTGGCCTTGATTATATGTTGTACAGAAAACTCGATTGCGCTGAAGAAACTTTGGCTCATTTTTTACTTGTTTCTTGACTCCAACAGACACTGGTGCTCATTTACAATTTAGTGGACTGAATTCTTGTTCCAGTGACCCGACTGAATTTATGCCGTCACATTTAATAACGGTGTTTTCTATCTTCTTCATCTTTAATGGGGTCACAACTTTTGGAAAGTAAAGATGACTCAATATTTATTATTATTGGAAATTCTGCAAATTGTGGAGTCTTAAATGTCTGGTCCACTGACTCTCGGAGCCATTTTCCCACTGAAGTGGAATAAGTTTCAGTTGACTGATAGTCTGATCTGCTTTGGACTCTCATTTGCTGTGACCCGGTGTTGGACTTCTTATATTTTCTTTTATTATATCCTTGCATTGCATTCAGTGTTTAAACTGCATGAAATGCACAGTGCATACTGTAATGTTTTTCCTGGTTATTCAGAACAGTTCTGCGTAAATCCTTGACGAAATACTTACGAGAGAGAGAGAGATAGAGAGAGAGAGAGAGAGAGAGAGAGAGAGAGAGAGAGAGAGAGAGAGAGAGAGAGAGAGATCTGGGTGGGGGAGGGGATGTGCGTATAATTTCTAGCCTAATGCCATCTCAGTTCTACTGAACAACCAACGGTTTATCTTGTATTATCTAGTATCATCACTGATGACTTCCCTCCCTTCACCGCAAGGCTTTGAATTTCTGGCGATCTTCCCCTTTCTTGTTTCAGTCAAGCCTGGGCAAGTCAAGGACATAACGTTGCTAGTACCATCGAACTCTGCAGTAAGAGGATATGGAAGCTGTATTTTTAGTTGGTCTTTTTGTGTTCCTCTTTTCCATAAAATGTCAGCAAGTCTGATTCACTCAGGACCTTCAGGTTCTTTTGAAGGCTTTATTTTTTTATTTTTACTTATTATTTGATGTGTACCATGGACTGATTTTATTATTTTTTACGTAGGATGGTACTAGTAGGCAAATACGATAATTTCTAGTTATGTTCAGCTTAAGAGAAACCAATAAAAAAATTTGTTTTCGCTGCATAAAATTAATGCATATATATTT
>NC_089758.1:13706733-13721733 GCF_040412425.1 Macrobrachium rosenbergii
CGCGGCAGAGGACTGTGAGCTGATTACGAGTGTGTGAATTAGATTGCCCGGCAGTTCTAAAGTTGGTGTAAAAAAACTTTCCTTAGGTATATAATTGTCTAATGGGCAGTAGGCTATTAGCGCGAGAGCCTTCTTCCTCGCAATAGAGATAAAACAAAACCAGTTATCATTATATATATATATATTATATATATATATATATATATATATATATATATATATATATATATATATATATATATATATATATATAGTATATATGTGTATATATAAAGGATCTTTCCTATATATACAAACCAAGGGTTTTCGTGGGTCGTTATCTATGACTAATATTTCTTGGGGGACATTATCTTTAGGATATTTACAGTCTTTTGTTTATATTTTTACGGTAATCCCCAACGGCCTTGTACTAAACAAGCCGCAAAGGTGGAGACATGCCGGGTTATAATCCGGTATATGTCCTCAAAAGAGCGAGGTATGTCCCTAATAAGACGTGGCTCCATAGAAGAGAAATTACATGACAATAAATACTGCCAAATTCGAATTGTGCTTTGATTGCTGAATCCTTTGTATACAAAATCAGATGAAAATCTTTATATTATAGTACTACACTGGAATACCGTGTTAGATCCGCGTGTGGGCTACTTTCCTAAATGTGACGAAATGTTTCGTCCTAATGCTGAATTACGGTAGTCATTTTGAGTGAAGTAAGCTCTATTTGTATATTCTTGTGAAGTTTATAATTTCCATTCGATCGACTAAGTTTTATTACTTCCCAATGAACGCCATATTCTTTGGAAGCTTGAATTTCAAGTCAGTGGCTCCTGTGGGCTTGTACCGTATGAATAGTATAGCCCAGTCTATGTCTATGTCTGACGGTTTATCAAGTATCCCTTCTTTCGCTATTAAGCGTTCAGACGGGATTTCCAAATAACTTATATTTTAGTTAAAAATTACAAAAGTTTAAAAGTCTATGTAATGTAAAGAGGGTTAATTGCATTTGTCTCAGTATTATAGCTGAGTGAAAATAAATGGGTTTTCAATAGCTTTTTGAACTGAAAGATATTTTCAGCACACTTAACTGATACCGGAAGTTGATTATACAATCTAGGAGCACAGTGCTTAAAAGTTCTCGTACCCAGAGTGGTCGTTGCACGAGGCTCATCAAGTCTGAAATCATCACGGGAAAGGCGTGTATGAACACCAGGCCCAACTACGTATCTTTTCAGGCAACCTTTAAGATACAATGGTTCTCCCGTGCTAATAGCTTGATATGTTAAGACGCAAAGTTTAAAAATAATCCTTGCTTTAACTGGTAACCAGTATAATTTAATTAAGGTTGGAGTAATATGTTCTCTCGGGGATATACCAACAATTAGTCTAGCAGCTCTATTCAAAATCATTTGAAGTTTCTTAAGTCGATAATTAGGTAAGTTGTAATACAACGAGTTACAATAGTCTACTCTACTAACTACCAAACTATTAATTAGCAGCTTAGTGGCATCTTCGTTAAGATATTTTCTAATGGATGCGATATTCCTCAGATGATAATTTGCGGTCCTAACCACATTGTTAATATGTTCATCAAATGTCAAAGAACCATCAACTACTACCCTGAGATCTCTGACTTTATCAGTTAACAAAATATTCTCCTTATTGATGGAGATGCTATTAACGTTATCAAACCTTCTTAAGTTATATTTAGTGCCAATTAGAATACATTCAGTTTTATTTTCATTTAGTTTCAGCTTTTTCTTTTGCATCCATTTCGAAACATCTGCCATGAGTCTATCAATAACAGCTTGATCTTCAATCATGTCATCCACTATTAAATAAAACTGGGTGTCATCAGCAAAAAATTTACATTGAACGCCATGTAATTTAAATATCCAAGACAACTCGATTGTATAAATACTAAAAAGAACCGGGCCAAGTACGCTCAGTCCAGTAGGGTTAGGCTAATTCAGTAAGCAGCGACCTTGAATTGAAGTGAATTGAATATAGAATTTAGGCCGAAGGTCAAGCACTGGGACCTGTGAGGTCATTCATCGCTGAAACGAAAATTGACAGTAAAAGGTTTGAAAGGTGTAACAGCAGGAAAACCTCGCAATTGCACTATGAACCAATTGTTAAGAGGGTGGAAGGTAAGGTGGAAGAAAGAGAATATGAATGGAGGTACAGTAAAAGGAACGAAGGGGTTGCAGCTAGGGGCCGACGGCGCACTGCAAAGAACCTTAAGTAATGCCTGCAGTGCACCGCTTGAGGTGCACTGACAGCGCTACCCCCTTACGGGGATAAAGAGACATCTTGTGAAAGTAATCTCTCTGTCTGTATTTGTTAGAATTTCTCAGTAACGCTTTTATTTTCTCTCACCTCGGCGTTTCGGTCCGTCTCTTCCTGTTTATCGTGCTTTTATAAACCGGCGTCGCTTTGTTTATCGCGCCTTTATAATTACGATCTTCACATAAAGTGTTGGATGATGGTATATATACTTTATATATATATATATATAATATATATATATACACACATACATACATACACACATATATATCTATATGTGTGTGTGTTTATGTACGTCTTCCACAAATTAAAGAATCTGAGGGACTTTGTCAATGTTCAAAATATAGGCCTATAATTCGTGGACATATATTCAAGTCCAGATTTATTTAATTCTACTCATCTGGGAACTTACTTTTAAACTTTGTTAAAAAGGAAAACCAACGAATGAATGCGATGGAAAGCAGTCATTTTCGCTATGGCGTTAAGGACCGATTGTTCAAATTAGCAAACCGAGATTTCGCTTTAACATTCTACAGAGCTGGAAGTGCTATATAATCATTTACGGTTTTAGTCCACCGAGCAGATTTTCCCGGCATGACATTGCCTTGAGAGTGGACGACTGACATTTAAGCATTGCACTGAAATATAGTACTAAATAAAAAAAAAATGCATTTCCTGGTTTTTTACTTCTGTGAGCAACTTCAGTACCTTTAGGCTTACAGCAGTGATTCTTGTTTTGTGGTTCTGTAAACACTGATGATAGTCGAGATTAGACGGTGATAGTGCTGATTACCTGTGAAAAAATTAAGTCTAGTCTTATAGGAGTGAAGTGCAATGTCAGTTTCTTGTAAAATGAAGACCGTACTGTTATGTTGCGCGCACACACACCACACACATACACACAAAAACATACATGTGAATTAATACGTAAATGTGTTTATATTTATATATATACATACATACATACATACATACATACATACATACATATATATATATATATATATATATATATATATATATATATATATATATATATGAAGAGAGGAAGAGAGAGAGACTCTCCAGAGGGGTGTTTATAAAGAACCTGTATCAATAGTCATGACCTATATAATAATCTTAGCTCTGAATTATCTCAGTGTTCAAAGCTTGTCTGGCTATGAAGTGACTTGTCCCTTATCCGATTACTATATGTTAGAAAAAGAATATCCGACAGTCATCCATCTATTTACCGATGCTAAATCCATATGAACAATTCACTCTAAGGCGGCTTCACAAATTACGTTTTCTGGCATCGTTTATGAAGCATCTTGCCGCTAGACTATAGTATATATATATATATATATATATATATATATATATATATATATATATATATATATATATATATATATATATATATATATATATATATATATATATATATATATATGAAGAGAGAAGAGAGAGACTCTCCAGAGGGGTGTTTATAAAGAACCTGTATCAATAGTCATGACCTATATAATAATCTTAGCTCTGAATTATCTCAGTGTTCAAAGCTTGTCTGGCTATGAAGTGACTTGTCCCTTATCCGATTACTATATGTTAGAAAAGAATATCCGACAGTCATCCATCTATTTACCGATGCTAAATCCATATGAACAATTCACTCTAAGGCGGCTTCACAAATTACGTTTTCTGGCATCGTTTATGAAGCATCTTGCCGCTAGACTATAGTATTGGCGGCAGGCCTGAAGTAGCGCATGCGTGTCAGTGCTCGTGACTTCCCGGAGATGATTCCCGGACATGAGCGACTTATAAAGACTGAATAGAAAATGCATCGATTTGATTCCACAAATAGGTTCTATTCCAAGACTAAGCAGTAGCGGTTTCTTTTAATGTATGTATGTATATAGGCTATGTATGTTGTATGTGTATGTACTCTCTTAGGTAAAATGGAAAACGTAATGAAATGAGGTAAACAAAAAACAAACTTTCAAACGCGCCAGAACACAAAAGGAGACATTCCAGAGGCCGTTACCTAATAAATAATCAAGAATATATTCAAAGTGTTTTATTTACCAGAATTATAGTTAACAGGTATGTAATAGGTAAAGAATATTAATTTAATCACTTGCTTCTTTTATAGATTACAAAGAATTAATTTAATCACTTGCTTCTTGTACAGATTACAAAGAAAAGTTGCGCATGAAACTAGGCCTATATAATGTTAAAATATAGATGACTCTTAAGCTTTTGAGACCAAGGAGAACCCAGTTCAAATGAATACCTGCTAAATCTGTATTACTTACACAAGAGAGAGAGAGAGAGAGAGAGAGAGAGAGAGAGAGAGAGAGAGAGAGAGAGAGAGAGAGAGAGAGCTGGCCACTTGCACAGTTCTCATTGAAATGAGTGAGTTTCTCAGTTCATCACTTTCCGTAACTTTCCAAACAAACGGATCTTTTTCATTTCCGTACGCGTTCCGGTCAGGTGCGTGGCCAACTGGCGGTATGAGAAACGAGGGGAAAAAAACGTTATAAAATAATGGTCAGTCATAACCTACGATGATCAAAGTATTTGTTTTTCAGTTTTTTTTTTTTCTCTTTGGACGACAGCGTTTGATATTTGCAGCCATCGTTTTGAAGGTAGATTTCTGGCTCTAATTCAGAGCGTTTGATATTTGCAGCCATCGTTTTGAAGGTGGATTTCTGGCTCTAATTCAGAGCGTTTGATATTTGCAGCCATCGTTTTGAAGGTAGATTTCTGGCTCTAATTCAGAGCGTATGTTAAACGCTTAAAATTGGGATTTATATAATTAACTTTATTTTGTTGACGTGATAAAATTTGGACCAAAACGCGGACATTTATAATGATTAGTTATTCATATTAAAATGACTCATACAATAATTAACGGAATGTATGCAAAAAAAAAAATAGACTTTTAAAAGAAGTGTTCTGTGTAAACCTTTTAGCGTAATGGGATCTATGAACAACATTTGATTCAATGAGAACTTATGAAAATTATTTAATTTCCTAAGGTTCTGATTAAATCTAATTAATTCTTTTAGATTAATTAGACATATGAACGTAATGTGATTTAATCTGAAATTTAGAAAATTATTTAATTTTCCTAAGATCTGATTAAATCTAATTAATCCTTTTAGATTAATTATACCTATGAAAAATTTTTTTTATTTAATCAGATCTTTAGAAAATTAAGTAATCAAATGAAAACAGATAAAACAATAGGACCTGTAAGTAGAACAATTAATGCGGGGAACTTTCAAAAGAAGCATTTAATGCTACCTAATTTGACTTTAACACGGGACGTACAAAAAAAAAAAAAAAAAACATCTATGTTGAGTTTCTTTCTTCACCAATGTCAGGTTTATTTCTTGCTTTCGTAAGGAGAGGCTTACTTTTTGCTTTCACAAGAAGTTTATTTCTTGCTTTCATAAGGAGAGGTTTATTTCTTGCTTTCACGAGGAGAGGTTTATTTCTTGCTTTCATAAGGAGAGGTTTATTTTTTGCTTTCATAAGGAGAGGTTTATTTCTTGCTTTCATAAGGAGAGGTTTATTTCTTGCTTTCATAAGATGTTTATTTCTTGCTTTCATAAGGAGATGTTTATTTCTTGCTTTTATAAGGAGATGTTTATTTCTTGCTTTCACAAGAAGTTTATTTCTTGCTTTCACAAGAAGTTTATTTCATGCTTTCACAAGAAGTTTATTTCTTGCTTTCACAAGGAGAGGTTTATTTACTTGCTTTCATAAGAAGTTTATTTCTTGCTTTCACTAGGAGAGGTTTACTTCTTGCTTTCCCAAGGAGATTATGTTAGACACGCAAAGGTCGTATTGCGTTGCACAGGAGCCGTAGTTCTGGGAAATGGGAGTAGTAAGAATGTAGCTATTGTAGCGGAAACGTTTTCTGCCTGTTCGTTTAAATGCTTCGCTCCTTAGAACAGGATGTGAGGTTCGTAACTTATCAGTCGAACGTCAAAACGCCAGTTATATTTTGCTTAATCAGTCATGATATTTTTATATTCTGATGACACAAGGAGAGAGAGAGAGAGAGAGAGAGAGAGAGAGAGAGAGAGAGAGAGAGAGAGAGAGAGAGAGAGAGGGTGGGTGTAACATGTAAATAATTTAACTTAATAACAATACTGTAGTAGTGATTCGTGCGTGATGGTTTTAATACTACGCCTATCCGTATTTCTACGACCAACCTGACAATCGTGTTTACCCTGAAACTACACAAAACACAAAAACTAAAATGGCTCCCTTCACGCAACTGCTGCTTCTCTTTTCTCTCATTGTTTCTTTAATTGGTTCCTCTTCGTCATCAAAAATATCTATCTACTTATCTATCTGTCTATCTACTTGCATTTGTATGCATGCATGTGTCGACAAAGCACAATAGTAATGAGACTCTTCAAATCAAGGACAATAACACTGGGCTATAATTACTCAGCTATATCCCTTGCAGCATGAATCACCAGAGTTGTGTATCCGTGAGACACACACTTGAAAATATATTATATATACTGTATATATATATATATATATATATATATATATATATATATATATATATATATATATATATATATATATATATATATATATATATATATATATATATATATATATATATATATATATATATATATATATATATATATGTGTGCGTGTGCGTGCGCGTGCAGTGCGTGTATGTGTCTGTAGAGGAAAGAGAAGTCATGAGGCCATTAAATGAACTGTTATATGCAGTGACGCAGATGTAGCATGCAACTCAATTACTATGCCTTGAAAAGAACAATTTTGAAATGAATTTTTCCCAGAAATGATGTTGAATGCATATGAAAAGCAGCTTTCAACAAATGTGTAAAGCCGATTATTACCAGCGCGCACTTAAGAGTTCCACTTTGAAGTATTAGAGAGAGAGAGAGAGAGAGAGAGAGAGAGAGAGAGAGAGAGAGAGAGAGAGGTTAAAAAAAGAGCAGATGGTCATCAAGACTATTAAATTCCTATCATGTGAAGGCATCTCTGCAACCGCGTCGCACGGAAATAGACCGCTAAAATCGGCTCTGGCAATAAGCAGTGCTCTGCGCATTCCTAGGGAGAGAGAGAGAGAGAGAGAGAGAGAGAGAGAGAGAGAGAGAGAGAGAATGTTGGGTGAAAGGAAAAACTGCTTTGGAGAGAGAGAGAGATTAAATGTGGAAACAGTTCAGAGAGGGAGTAAATGAGAGATAAATCTTAGAAAAGGAAAAAGTGTAAATCACAGAGAGAGAGAGAGAGAGAGAGAGAGAGAGAGAGAGAGAGAGAGAGAGAGAGAGAGAGAGAGAGAGATCATGGAAAAGAAGAGAGACAAAACCTTGGGGAGAAAAGAATTTCAAGAGCAAGAGACGGGGAAAATGAATCCTAATGGGTAATTTTCGTTTAATGAGAATTCCTCTTGACAGACCGATCTAATGGCATCCCGACTCGCGTTTTGTTTCACTTCCTGGTACAGAGAAGCAGTGGATTAGCGAAGAACTACTTTGCTCCTTTGTTATAGAGCTACTCTAGAAAGGAGGGCTTAACTTGAGGAAACTGTTTACTAACTCTCTCCCTCTCTCTTTCTTTTGTTGTGCGTAATGGCATTAATCATCATCATCGTCGCCTCGAAAGCCGTGCGACGCAAAGGACTTTTGTGGAATTCCTCCACTTATATAATTTCCGTGCTTTTGCTTTCTCAAATCTCCACTCATCCCCAGCCCCACAATTCTCCTGGTGCCAACAGAGGCCCAGTTGACGGTGTAAAGGACATATCCAAGGTAAAAAAAGTCACAAAAAGTCACAGGAAAAAAAATCACAATAATTTATGGTGGCCGGTAATAAAGTCACAGGAAAAAGTAACCTAACCTAATCTAACCCATCCTATAACGTACCCTAAGCTAACTTAACCTATAAGGTAACAACGTAACGTAACCTAATCTATAACCTAACCTAACCCAACCCAACCTAACCCAACCCAACCCAACCTAACCTAACCTAACCCAACCCAAACCAGCCTGACCTAACCTTTACCTAACGATTATCGGCCACCATAAATTAATGTGACTTTTTTTTTCTTGGCCAGAATTGTGGCTTTTTTTTCCCACTGTGACTTTATTACCGGCCACCTTTTCATCATCCCATCTACATAGGCCTATGGATCTTTAGTAATTCCCGTTATGGCATCATTTCCAACTATCTGCTAGTCTCCATAAAGCTTTATTCTCTGATCAACTAAAGCTTAAAGGGTACAGTTTCATCGTCATACCGTGACCGATGTCCGTATAGATACAGGTCGTACTAGACGAATGTATAATCTGAATTTGGTTTAACGGTATAATCTGAATTTGGTTTAACGGTATAATCTGAATTTGGTTTAACGGTATAACTAAAATAAGGTACAGGCAAGGAGCAAGGAGCCCTGAAGCAGCATGAAATTGCAGCAAATTTCAGCAATTTAGCTTCATGTACAACAGTCTGATATAACTACTCTTTCCAGGAATAGTTACACTAATATTAATATTGTTTGGGAACGAGCGACCATCAAATTTTAAGCTTTAGTACTAAGCAATCAATAAAATATCACAATGTTGAAGCCTAGTACCAGGAAATCTGAGCATGCTAAAATGGAACAAACAACCAGTAGGAATCTCTCACTTGATATAACAGTTGCACGTATTTCTGATTGTATTTGCCACTGTAATCAAAGCATAAAGATTAACATTTTTTCACGCCAGGTTAATAGACTTATAAAAGCCCCTAATGATTATGTCACCAAAGCTTTTCCGCCTATATCCTTAAGGGTAAAAGTTTAGATAATTTTTAGCTTTCATATTAGTCATTCAGTAGTCTTAATTAGTTACATTCTCGTAAAGTATATAGTAACCTTGACAATATCCAGTCTAATTATGATGAATATATCTCACTCATTTTTTATCAGCGCTTGGAAGCTCTATTTATTTGGCAGTTATCGTTCAGTAGGTGTTTTTCCTCTTAAAGAGAACAGTATCATCTAGGCCTATCTGTCATCGATTTATTGATAAAAGGGAATGGGATCGCAGCAGCCCACGTACAGCATGTTACACGAACAAATTTTCTGGCATATTTCCTGCAAAATTTGCAACACGTAGCGAATATCCGTGGCCAAATTGAAGTCACGCTTGTTCGTGCTAGCGTGACACAACCTCCAGGAAAACGGTAAAATCGATTTTGTAAAAATTTAGCATAGAAATATTGATCAAATGGTGCAAAATTTGGCCAAAGGTGAAGTAGCATCCCAAAGTCGATGTATCCGGTCGAATGCCATCCGGCAAGAACATATCACATTTCAAAGAGGAATCTGCAGAAGTGTCCGAAGGGCGCCAAAAAATATCACCTTTGAGAAACCTTACCGGTTTCTCTCTTTCTTTGCCTTCTAACACGCGCCGTTCGGAAGGATAAAAGTCCCTCATGACGATAATATCTCGAGTAGCACGTAGGCTTCAGTAACAACGATTATGTTCTACTACGTAGGCTTCGGTATCAGTTGCACAATAACGTACCGTAGAGTAAAGCCGTCTGTAGCGTAACTGTTTCAAATGTGACTTGAAGTACATTCGTCTTCTTCCCCCTTTTTTTTTAATTTTGCTTGTATTCAGCGTAAGATATTTCTCAAGTGTATTGTTAGGTATGAAGGTTTAACATAATTCAGAAGTAATGTAAGGAACAACAAGAAACCTTATTAAAGGGAGAATTACGGTCAGATAGGCCTAATTAGAGGTTCAAAGTGAACACAATTAGGTCCTTTATTGCAAACGAATCTCAACCCTATAGACGTGGCGAAAGTATGAAAATAACATTGACAGAAGCTACGATTCACTATTACAAACGAATTACGGGAATTTCGCTTTGGTAGTCTGTCATAAGAACACCGTAAAGGAAAAAACCTTACTGCGCAGGATTACAACCCTATCGGCCTAATTAAAGTCTCTAAGCTATGCATGCTTGATGACTGTGTCCTGCCACGCCCTAGACTCAGGATTGAGGGACGGGACAATTATATTTAACATAAGGCGCAAGCAGCATAATCGAACACGAATCTTGCATGTATCTAAAACAACTGACATGACTCTATCGCGCAATCTCTATCAGTATAGAAGAGATAAAACACACCCTGACTTGGGCGGGAGGAAGGGTACGAGAGGATATTGACTGAATGGTCGAGCATTTATATACCAACCATGATTCATGTCCCGGTTACAGTGCGCTGATTCTGTTTGGGTGTTGGTCCTGCATGTGTGGGTTCTGCTTCTTTTGCTTCATCTTATTTTTATTCTTATCGTTGACTTCATAATTTTAAAATTAAATCACCAATGACAATGCAAACTATTATTACTTTATTATTAAAACACTACTACTGATTCACGCTTGTGGTTTCGTGTTTTAAAAGCCCCGCCCTATGGGTGTGCATGTGTGTTTGTGTACAGGTAACGTTCCAAATTCACGGGCCGTTAGCAAAGGATAATGACCTTTAAAATGCGTTATGCAATGCATACAAACAAAAGCATATTCAACACCACTTCGCTTTAGTTTACCTTGAGTTACTTTTGCAAGGTTTCTAACGACCGGTTTTGGGAAAAATAGCCTTAGAAGGATGGGATGAAACACTTTTTCGTTAAATACACCAAAGTACGAGAGACCTTCTCAACTTTTATTAGCGTCTAGTGGTCAAACACTTTCCTGATGTAGAAAATGCAAGATAATACAAGATAAATCGTTGGTTGTTTAGTAGAACTGAGATGGCATCAGACTAGAAATTATACGCACACTCCCTCCCCCATCCATCTCTCTCTCTCTCTCTCTCTCTCTCTCTCTCTCTCTCTCTCTCTCTCTCTCTCTCAAATTTCGCCAAGGATTTACGCAGAACTGTTCTGAATAACTAGGAAAAGCATTACAATATGCGTTGTACATTTCAGTTTAAACACTCGTCATGAGAGCTCTTGATCACACGTACGTTTCATGCTAGAGCACTCCATTGTGCTTTGATAATCTGATAAGACTGATTGATTGGTTCTTGTAAGTTGTGCATTGTTAAAAACAAACCACAAGGCAAAAGTTGAGGAAACGGTCTGCAGAAGACTGGTCAATGAATACAAAATTTTCTCACCGCTGTCACGTAGGTTCATGTTTGTTCATTCTTAGTAAATATTACCTTGTCTTAATGGACTTAACTGCTTTTACATAATACTGAGTGCATGAACTCATGTTTGTTACAGCTCTCAGTAATTTTATGAGGATTTTAAGAGTTCAAAACATACCTTTCTAATAATATGTAAGAAACATTATGAACTAAAAACATCTCTTATGCCAGGTATTTGTTGCAGTATTTGGGTGTGGCTTTGTTCAGATCCCTGATAAAAAATTTAAACAAAATATAGGCTATTTTATGGAAATAAAATATAGGTCTATTTGGTGGAAAGTTTGGCTACAAGATATAAAAGGTTGCTAAAAAAGTCTTTATGAGACTATAATTTAAGTGACGCCAACTTGACTGAATTATGGGGGTTATATACAGGGAACAATTTATGGAAACAGAACTGGATTTTCAAAATGCAGTTGTCTCATATCCATAATTGTGGGTCAATGGGAACATAAAGGAAAGGAAAGGGTACAGGAATTTTGAATAAGAAGGAAATTGTGCTTTAGGGAATGGTTCTGAAATTTTGAGGTATTTTGTGAATTTTTACTTTCCATGAAGGTAATGTTTATGGCCGGTCACTTAGGGTAGGAAGAGTGTTAGGTAGATGTTACACTGCTTCACTTTGCACATGAACAAATTCAGTTACTCATACGTAACAATAAACAACAAAAGCCAGTCTCTCTTCTAAGGGCAAGACCAGATGCAGAAAACGTTATTTTCCTCACTAAAGTTGGAATATTAAAGGGCTGACTTTGTATCAAAGTTTATTTTTAGTAATAATCATGTGTTGTATTTCTTAATTATAAAGTCAAACGCACCCGTTAGCCAAAGATTAACATATTTTTTTGCCCCAAGATATATTTATGCAACATTAGACGATTTTTACCTTTTTTTCTCTCTTTCGCTCTAATCATTAATCATCAAATAATGCAACTAACCAATCAGAGATACGCTCATTATCCAAAAGTGCTGTTTATGCAACGTTAACAAAAGTAGTGATGAAAAATTTATGTTTCCATTATATTTCCAAAACAAAGGGACCATTCACACCGTGAAGTGCTATCACATCAGATGAGTCACCTCGCATCTCAAAAAATGATGTCCACCCCCTTTCCTCCCCTCCTCCTATCCAGACCACCTCACTTTCTTTGATAACCTGACTGACGACACATGTTTATACGACCAAAAATCCACCTCTCTCTCTCTCTCTCTCTCTCTCTCTCTCTCTCTCTCTCTCGTTGACCTAGATCTTGAACCCATTTTTCTTTTTTTCGATGGGTCGTGCGTTGTTTTCTGACGTGGCCTCAGTTTTCTGTCCTAAAATAAAATCAATGTTCCGTGTAGAAAGCCTCCTCCCCTTTTCTCTCTTTCATATATGGTGGCGTGTTTGATTTTTTATGTCGTAGGATCTGTTTTCTGCACAAAGAATTATCAAGTCTAGACTTTGGGGAACCACTCCCCCACTCTCTCTCTCTCTCTCTCTCTCTCTCTCTCTCTCTCTCTCTGTTGTGCGGAATTCACAGTCTGGTGTATCCGCTTTAAGTTTTCCAGAAACTTGCCAGCGAGAATAAAATGAATTTCGCCCCTACAGGTGGGGTCGAGATTTTGTCTCATTTCTAAAAATGATCGTTTTGTTAGGTTATGAACTGAATAAAAACTCATTTTGCCTGCGTCGAGGCAAAAATTGTCTCTCACCACCTCTCTCTTATCAGCGAGAATATTGATTAAGGGCACCAAGAGCGACCCAGTGTTGCCAGCTCGTGTCGCCACCCTCCTGGGAAATGAAGTTGCAGAAGCGCAACGGAGTGTAACTTTGGATAAAATCGGTAGTTATTCATGCGATGTGATTTAATTTTCATCAGATTTGTTCAAGATTATGAACTGGCTTTTCAAGAGGTAAAATAGGACTGTCTGAATGGTCAGAAACCAAAAGATGTGCTCTAAACAAGCTTGTTTTTTTTGAGGGGGGGGGGCCTGGTTAATAAAACGGGGTTTGGGGGCGCTACTTTTTTAGCACACAGGTAAATGCGTATGTAATTAGTCTTATGAAGGGACGAAAGTAAACCAGACTTACAGTAAATAAAGAACTGATCTTAGGGAAGTTAAGTGGGATTGTCTTATTAGCTCGAAAATGGGTGCATTGCTCTGGCTTCTTTAATGTAGGCCTAGTATGTGTCGAGAAATGCTTACATGACCAACTTGACCGCAATTAATCTTTGAACCATGATTTACTGACATTTTACGTTGTCTTTTTTTTTTTTGTGATATGGACGTTTAATAATATTTTATCTTCCTTCTCCACACAACCGTCAGTTTTATGTTAACTAGAATGAGTTTCGGGAGAAAAATGGCAGCAACACTGCGACAGTTCATGGGTAGAAATATACGTGTGCATTAGACTGTACTGCCTTTAGTCCATTTTAATTGCATTTACTTGTGAGTTTGTGTCATACTCTGAACATTAATTTCGAAATTAATGAATACATGCGCACGGAAATATGAATTGAAAGTAGTACAACAGGCAATTAAAGTTCAAATTCAAACGGGCAATTAAAGATTAATTTCATGCTTATAAAGAAAAGGAAAAGTTTAAGCTGAATTACACTGCATTTACTCAATACTCTCACAAACACACACACATATAGCCTATATTGTCAAGATGTCGATGTCAAAAATCCCAAGTGAAATATACGATAAGATAAAGAATTCAACCTTACAGTAAACCTCCACTCTAATAGTATTGTTCTTGATGGTTCCTTTATTCCTTTGTTGAGTGACTTCAGTGGACAGTGTCCTCATTTAACCTTTTGAAGGTTCATTTGCAATTTAGTTGTCACTGCTTGTTAGAGTCGCGATTTCTAAAAGGCTTCTAGCCTCATCTGGCCGTCTTACCTGAGACGTGTGATTACATCTTGAATGTAATCACAGGGAAGATTATTCTCGTCGCCATTTCTGTTGTAAACAAGCATTTTTCGTAATTCAAGGGCAATACCTTACACCACACTAAGTATACTCATCCCCACGATGGTGGTTAGTCCAAAGACCTAGACTCAATTTGTTTTCTAATATGTACTTACCCAAGTACCATACTTAATTCAACCCACTTCGTACATGGTTATCATTTAAAATGTTATCTTTCAGATGCAGTTGCTAGTCTTCCCTAGATTAGGCCAGAGCACGGTAGCCTACATACCTTAGACCTAGCCTGTTTTCTACCACTGAAAATTTATGCCGGTTCAAGTCATCGAAAGAGAATTGGACCCGACCCAAGATTATATTATGTACAGTCCCTATGTAAGGTTGAGTTGATTAAACTGGTATTGCTGTCAGTTGGGGGAAGGTGTTAGACTGCTTTTTTTTCCCCATTCTTCGCCGTTAACGAAGATACCGATATTTGGTTGCAAGATACAAAGATACCTTAGAATCGCACTCATCTAAGTCCTGGTTTTTATCTGTCAGCATTTGTTTAAATTTGCGGATAATGGAGAATCCTCTTATGCTGAAAAATTTTTTTTTATTTTTGTGCC
>NC_089758.1:13726733-13766733 GCF_040412425.1 Macrobrachium rosenbergii
TTCTTCTCACAACACATATACTTAAAAAACTATCAATCTGAGCAGCTCCAACTCTTCTTCTTCTTGCACTCACATATAAAATCTACACTTCACTTCAGTAAAGATGTTTTGACTCATCCATCCATTCATGCATTCCCACTTTGGCTGCTTAAATTACTTTACATGTTTTCCCAGCATTGTGCATATACTCTGCTACTTTTACTTGCTGCAGATTTATTGTGTCTCATCTCTTCTGATTTTACAATCATCTATAATATTTACTACCAGGTACTTGTATTTACTAACCATTTTCATTTTTTTCACCACCCACATTAGCCTTTGTTGCTTCTTCTTGATTTCCACTGACGATTATTACCTTCTCTTGCTCCCATTTACTCTCAGATTTTTTCCACCGGTAGTAATTTCAAATTCTTTCATTGATTTTTACAGTTCCTCTTTGTTCCCCGCAATAAGTACTTTGGTGGCTGCAAACATTAATTATTCCACACTCAGTTTACAATTCAAATTCCGGTCCCACATCTCACCTATGTCTAATATTTTCGTTCTCGATTTCTGCACCACTCCATACATCGAGAAATTAATGAACCATTGAAACATTACACCCCCTTTCTCAGACTCACTTTTGGGCAAAATAAGTCACTGTCTTGTCTATTTCGGATCTGTTATAAAAACTTAATTGTTCCCAGTAGTTTATCTTGCATCCTTACGTCATTAACACCCTCCACATTCTCTTTTTATTGATTCTAGCAAAGCTTTTGCTAAGTCATGCTTCTCATATAACTTTTATAACAAACACTTGATTCATATACAATCTTTCTTATCTAAACCTAAACTGTTCTTCCCCTAGCAGTCCTTCAGTGATCTTATTGCTCTCGTAATCAGAATCCTACTACACGTCTTGCTTTGTAAACTAAGGAACTTTGAGCCCTATTATTCATACAGTGTCCATCACTTTTACCTTTATAAAATGGGATAGTGATCTTTCTAAACTGCGTCTTCAGAGATGCTCCCTCGTCCAGGCATATCTCGAACAGACCTTACAAACCCTGGTGAGACACTCAAACTACACTTTTACGACTGCACCTCAACATCCAACTTAGTGTATAATTCCTTTAACTCCTGGGTCTGCTCATTCTTCTTCCTCCTAACTGCTCCGCGATACTTCCAAAAGTCATCTTAATCATTCTCAAACTCGCACAAACCTTATCAACTCTTGCTTCATTCAGCTCTGCCTATTTTGTTTCTTTCACGTTCAGCAGTTCTACTAAATGCTCACTTCATCAATAGAAATGCATTCACTTCAGATAGAATCTCTCCATTTACATATTCTTTTCTGAGATCCAGCCTTTCTTTCTCTATTTACTTCTGTGTATAACATCTCATTTTCTATAACATTCCTTGACCATTTTTTGTTCTCTGTCTTATTACTTTTCTTCTTTTTGTCTCCTTCCTACTGATTACATTTCCCATCTTCCAGTAGTCCTTTACATAATCTCTTCTGACATAAGGCTGCACCTCAAATAATCTTTTTTTCCTTTCCTAAATCTCTTATTTCTTCATCCACCCCTCACTGTTTTTATTCTAATCATCTTACCCCTCTGTAGCCACAATTACTCCCTGCTGACCACGTGACCCCATCATGGAATTGTACGAACTCCTCATCTGTTCCTTCCATTTTTTTCCTTAACCTTAGCTCACAATTCATCCATTTTCTACTTGTGTTCTTTTCACTTTTCCCTTATTGAACTTACCGGTATTAATTACCAGTACTCCTTTCTTTAGTTGAAACTTACATCCATCTTAATTTTTGCTTCGCCACGTCTACCAAGCTTTGTTGTCGCCATGTCTACCTAGCTTTATTTCTTCTTTTTTTCTTTCCCAGACATAACCGTTAATATTCTTCTTTAACATCCATCTCTGTCACAGACTTTTTTGAATTTGAATCACCAATCTCGACGACCCTTCCATAGCGTCAAACTCAACCAGGCCATAGATTCAGACTTTCCCAAAGCGCGCTCATTTTCTCTCATACCTTTCCATTCCTGGCCTTTAGATACTCACTCTTACAACTTCCTCTTTTACTACACCCAGTTTTCCCCAGACAATCCTCGAACTAACACTGGTACTCTTCCACCCGTCCCCAGAGTCTTCAGCTAGACGCTACAAACATTACTTCCGTAACTGTAAGCTGACCAACTACCAAGAAACAATTATTTTATTCTTCTCCATTCCACCCACACTGGCCTCATGTTTTGTATCACTAGGTACCAGGACATTCAGGTATCTTTCCTTAAACAAATCACCTGTAATAAACTTCTTGTTTTCTGCATCACAAACACGGATATTCAAAATCCCAAGTCTTATTTTTTTTATTTTTTTTTATTTTTAGAATAATACAACAGGGTATTTGCATGCAGATCAGATGTGTGTGTGTGTGTGTACGTTGGTTGGTGGTCTGAGTCATTGTTTCGTCATATTGTAAGTCAATATTGTGCTTTGATAAAAGAGCAATAATCGATGACTGCTAGTTATATACAAGGAATATAATTACTACTACTACTACTACTACTACTACTACTACTACTACTACTACTAATAATAATAATAATAATAATAATAATAATAATAATAATAATAATAATAATAATAATAATAATAATAACTGAGTTTGTTGGGAGTTTATAGGTGTAACATCAATATCAATAATAACACAGACAGCAAAAATATTTGTACCAAATCAACAACTGCTGAACAAACAGTACTACTACCACTAGTAATGCTCCTGCTAATAGTAACAAAGTATATTTTTTATCTTTTAGGATTATTTCCTCTTGGAAAAAACTAAATGTTTCTTAGTTCTGTGAAATGACAATAGTTACCACTAACCAGAAGCCTTGGTGGTGACAAGATGTTCATGTGATCTGGCGTCACAAGAACGAAGGTTATCTTTGGCGCAACATTATGAGAAGAAGAGGAGAGGATAAAAGAAGGTGAAAAATTGAAGAAAGAAATTAAAGAAACAAAAACATCTGTGTAAAGAAAATTTTGAAGAAAAAATGCACATGTAACTTGATAAAGCGAAAGGGGGAAATGATGAAAGGATAATAACAAAAAGAGGAGGAGGAAAGGAAAGACTTTAAGAAAGGAGACACGTGTCGAACTTCGATAATAAAAAAAGAAAAACAAAAACAAAAAAAAGTTGAAATGGATGCTTGGGGATATATAGAAGCCCCGAAGCAAGGTCGTTAGTACTGACTTTGCTACGTTGGGATTACTTTAGAAAGTTTAGTAAACAAAGACATTTTTCAACCTTTTATCTTATCCTGTAATGTACTTCAGTAAAAAGGAAAACTCGATAATATAAAATCGCTCGAGTTGATACCGAGCGATTTGGTTGGGTTAGAAGCTCGCTCGCTCTCTCTCTCTCTCTCTCTCTCTCTCTCTCTCTCTCTCTGAGTTTTCTTGTCCCTCTCTCATCTCCTGGCCTTGTAGGGATTCCTGGCCTTAGTAGGGGATTAAGGCCGTCAGTGCACCTCACGTGGCGCACTGTATACGCTACTAAGGTGTGTTGCAGTGTCCCCTCGGCCCTTAGTTGCACCCAATTTTTAGCCTTGTACCTTTACCTCCCTTCCTGCTTCATTTTTTCCATGTGGTTCGTTACCTATTGCTTCTTGGTGCAACTGTGGGGACTAGTCCCAGTCTCTACCTTAGATTTTTGTACTTCTCATTTATATTCTTGATCTCTTTATTTTGCTGTCCAACCTTTCCAACTACCTCATTTCATTATCTTGAACCCTGAGTGGCCAAAAGTGGCCAGTGGTTGGCATTAAAGCCTAAATTTTATGATTCACTCATTCATTTATATCTATTGGATACATCTAATCACGTGATCTGGAGCAGATTGCCAGCACATCAGCTAACTGGATGTAAAGCCTAGTTTCAACTAATGTATAGGTTTAATATAAAATCCCATCGTGCAATAGGTAAATAGGTAATTGGTGACATCGATCTTTTGTGGGGACCCCCCCCCTTTTTTTAGTGGTAGCTTCCTATTGTATTATTATTAATAACTAGAAAATGAAAATAATCTACATAAAGCTAACCCAAGGGTGTAAGGTTTGTAGAAGTTATCCATGTTAAGGTTCCATTTTCTATATATGATACTCGTAGAAAATGGAGCAACAAAGATTTAGTAAAGGAACACGAATTAAGATAATTAATTTCTGTATGATTTTTTTGTCTGTTTAGTGGAAGGTGTCTTTTTTTTTTTTTTTTTTTCAAAAATGTCCCACCCTTTCTTTAGAATACTGACAGTTTTTCTTTAGGGTAGTATTTTTTACTCCATTGATATGTATTTATATTTGTTAGACTGCCACGTGTCTTTTCTTTAACAGTGATACCCTATTTTTTGAGAATTACTTTTTTTCTTTTAGACTGATATGTCATTTGCAGAGTAATGTTTTTTTTAGAGTGATATGCCATTTTCAGACTAATACTTGTTTTCTTTTAGAGTGATATGCCATTTTCAGAATAATATTTTTCTCTTTTAGAGTGATATGCCAATTTCAGAGTAATATTTTTCTCTTTTAGAGTGATATGCCATTTTCAGAGTAATTTTCTGTTTTCTTTTAGAGTGGTATGCCATTTTCAGAGGGATTTTTTGTTTTCTTTTAATGTCATACGCCATAATCAGACTAATACTTGTTTTCTTTTAGAGTGATATGCCATTTTCAGAGTAAAACTTTTCTCTTTTAGAGTAATATGCCGTTTTCAAAGTAGTACTTTACTCTTTTAGAGTGATATGCCATTTTCAGGCTAATACTTGTTTTCTTTTAGAGTGATTTGCCATTTTCAGAGTATTTTTGTTTTAAGGTGGCATGAAATTTTCAGAGGAATTTTTTTTACTTTTAAAGTCATACGCCATTTTCAGAGTAATACTTGTACCCTTTTAGTCTTACACCATTTTCAGAAATGGTGTTTCTTTGAGAGTGGGGCAGCCTGAGAGTACTGATTGTCATTTCCTTAGATTGATATGTGTTGTCTTTGTTTCAGTCTAAAACTTCCATTTTCTTCTAGTAATGGCCGTATTTTCCATTTCAGAACAGACGATGAAACTCCAGTCCAGGAGAAAGAAAATGAAGGATCCAAATCTCTTCGCATACAGAGCTTCAGCCACAGGGATGCATTCGGCTGGGGCTTCCCAAAGGTCGAAGACTACGATGGCAGAAAGAAGAACGTGATTGACCTGAATTGGCTCAATGACTATAACGACGAGATCGACAAGTTGCAAGTTGTGATCAAGAAGGAGAGGTCGCTGTCCTTTAACAGTCAGTGCGAAAACTTGTTGGAGCAGAGACCTTCTTCCAGAAATGCAGGAAGCGAACTGGAGGAATCTCTTGACTCGACGCATTCCTTTGAAATTGAACTTCCAAATGCACTTGAGCGACAAGGGCAGCAGAAGGGTTTAGTGAAATCTGACAGTTTACTCTTGCAAGTAAACAATAACAACAACAATGAAGAGTTATTGTCTTCCACACCCTCGGCTGATGCCTTCTGCAGCATTCGAAGCTGCCCCTCCAGGGATAGTGGGATATCTGCTACTGATGACATATCAGACCCGCTGCCAGAAATCCATATAGATCGCTCCATACTGGCAGAACTAGAAGGAATAAGTGAAGATGAACAACTTGAATCAACAGATACTGTTGGGGCGCTTTCACTTGATAAGGGTAAGGTGTCAGATGAACAAAGCAGTGAATCAGGGGATCTTACTGAAGGGTTAATAGGGGACGTACAGCGCAAATGTCCTGTATGGTACAAGAAATTTAGCATTGGTCACAATGATCTCATTTTGAATTTTGATTCACTGAACTGGGGGTTTGAACCTGAATGTGAAGATGAGATAAGTTGTATGGCACTTGTGAAAGATGAACAATATGACAGTCTAATATCGAGAAGTGACAAAGAAAGTAATGTAGATGACAGTGTAGATGAAGTGGAGTGCGTGGATGAGAGGCGAAGGCAAAGAATCAAGGACCTGTGGAGTATCTGTGACAGACTGGAAGCGTCCTCCCTCCGTGGAGGGAGATCCCTCAAGGGACTTTCAGAAATCATGGAATTAGTAGCTTCCTTCAGTAAGATAGACAGCCGCCTGGAAATCCTCAAGTGTGACCTACAAAGCCTGTCACGCCAGGCCACAGAAAATCGCCACGAATTCAACAGCTTGCAGAAGAGAGCATCAAATCTGCTGACCTCAACGGAGTCTTCCAGACATCATATGGCACAATTGTTTTGCCTGGAAAGGCTGGAGGAGCGCTTACAAGAGGAATGGTGGGGTGCTCACTACCCGGATCTGGTTAAACTGAACGAAAGCTATATAGTGTGATGTGATATATGCCAAAGTAGCTTAAGTTGATGAAACAAGTTCTATTTCTTTTTTCTACTGAAGTTCTGGGAGATAACAAATCACAGACAGTATTCTTCAAATGTTATCTCCAGTTATTATTTATACTTCATTTCAGAAAGGTGCTTTCATTTATTAAAGAGCTTGTGATGAATAGCTTGTAGAGGACTTAATTACCAATATTGTGCTGGTGCTAAATCTATATGTATTTTTGCTTATGAAAAATACAGTCCATTCATATTTCCTTTTAATTGAAGTGTTGTACAGAGATTGTTCCTTTTAAATTATATGGTATTTTGGAATGTTCTTTTTTGTATATCCTAGATTCTGAGTCGAAGGCAGTACAGTGAAAAGTTTTTCTACATAATATATATTTTAAATCAACATGAAAGTTAATGAATTATGAGTCAAGGCTTCATATAACGTTACAGGAGTAAGAAAATTTGCTTATCAGGAAATGAGGCAGGACATCTCTCAGTTACTGGATCTTCCAATGCCAATTTTTAAAGCTGAGAAAATATATCTCCCTTCAATCTAATTTAGATTCTACATGAAATGGATACTAAAGGACACGCACTTTTTTATGCCTTTCAAATGAAGTTTCTTATAGAAGAAAAGAATTATTACATCTCAAAATTGTCCAAAAATTACTCTAGTGCAGGTTCTATCTTATTTTGAAAGATGAATCTAACTGAATACTGTAAACCTTCCTGGATACGAAGAAAACTCAAGGGAAAGCCTGTAAGTTAATTCTATTTAGTAATAATTCGCCGTAACATGTGAACTTTAGTTCTAAAAACAACCAACCCAGTATTTTTGTGACAGAACCAAGATTAATTATCTCAATTCTTAGAATATACTTAACATTTAACGCTTAAGTTTTATTCCTAATAAGGATCACGTAAACCTTTTATGTATGTATACAATCTTCTATTACAAACTGACTCAGCCCACGCGAGGGATAAAAGAGCTTCCTAAGTGTTATTTATATTACTTTTTGTTTTTGAAGCAAATGCTAATCATGAAGATAAGATTAAAAACAAAGCTTATGTAGACTTTCTGAGCAGAATTATACGGTTTGATATTATGTGTGGTCGATGAAATTTCAGGCTTTCAAAAAAAAGACACCAAATATTGAAAACTATTAATTTAATCATACAAAAAAATTAGTAAAGATGAAAACTGTAAATCACTGAAGTGAATCAAAAGATGCACATAAAATGTGCAGGTTGGTGTAGTAAAAGATGAGCTAAATAAGAGTTTAATTACTTTATTACAAAATTATCGCTGTTGTTAAAAAACAAGTAAAAAATACGCCAAAGTTTCTTCGGCGCAATCGAGTTTTCTGTACAACGTATATAGCAAAATCAACCGCTCTTTGCAGCTAAGCCCCGCCCACTACTTTTTGAAACTGACTGGTTGGAAATAGTTTCGAGAAACTGGTTAATCTGTGGATCTTTTCAACTTCATTAATTTTGCAATGGTTGTTTTACCGAACTAAAATACGTTCTGCTGGTTAACAAAAGGAAACGTTACATTACGCCCTCAAATAAAATCATAATACGCATCTCCCTAAAAATGGTAAAAAAAAATTAGGAAAATATGAATGAAATCACGAGTGTTCCGCGATGCTGCAATGTTGTTTTTCGTAAATGAAGTTCACTTGAATACGGAGGTGACACAAGGAATGTCTTGCGTTCGAATCGGTGCATTTGAATTACAGAACAATAACATTACCGTCTGATATTGTCAAGTGTGTTCGCCATTCTAAACTTAAACACAAAGACTTTCTCAGAGCTATGCAGATTGGTATTTCATATTGATTTTAGGAAATTTTACTACATTTTAATAGTCATAAAATCAATTTCATAGCAATCGTTTACACATTCGGTGAGGTGACAGCAATGACTGCACTCTACTGAGGTGACAGCAATGACTGCACTCTACTGAACCAGAATATGCCTATGTTTAACTTAAAGTTACAGTATGATAGGCTATACGAGTCATATTGGATATAGTTTGCTGAAGATTTTCTTAAGGACATTTCTCCTTTCAAAATAACAGGATCTTAAATAATGACATAGACCTATAATGTTTTTTAGTTTATGACATTTGGCGTATTATAGGCCTATCTTATATTCAGCCGTTTTATTGTGGCTCGTGTTGTGGTTATTCTTGGTTTTGTTGCTGCTGTTATGGTGCTTGTAGTATCTTCGAAAATTTTTCATATGGTAACCTAACATTGCAGAATAAACACAGACCTATTCATAAAATACTAGTGCAAAGAATTATCAGCCTACTGTTGTTAATTGAAATTTGGTCACTTGAGAGAGAGAGAGAGAGAGAGAGAGAGAGAGAGAGAGAGAGAGAGAGAATTTACTGACTCTTATGTATCCTTTTGTCCAACAGGGTAATCTACAATAATGCCCACGAAAGCAAATAAATAATGGGCTACTCGCAGACTGGTTTGGATCATCTCGGCTATCATTTATTTTTTTCTTATTTCGTTAAGTATCTTATGATGCCTTCCTACCATAGCCTTCATTTTCATAGAAATGCTACAGCAGCCTTATATTTACTCACCACATAATATAATCTGTTATCCCTTTTGTAAATATACTTTCAATATAATTCAATTGCGAGCAGTTCGATATTTGTGTGTAAGGCTGAGATAGCCCTGTGATTGGTCTGTGTCTTTTATTCTCTGTGGTATAAGCGGCTTTACATATACTATGGCCATCGACGCAAGTACACGTGTATGTGTACTGTATATGCACATGCTTATACGTGTACATTTCATCGTATGCATATAGCCTACGCCGTATTAATTAAAAGCTGCTCTATTTCTACCAGATATGGGTGGAAAACTATTTGCAATAAGAAATTGACGCGTAGGCCCATTCCCTGTCATTGCCCCACAGTATAAGAATTTGATGTGTAGGCCTATGTCCTGCACTGCCTCAAAAATAAGAATTTTATGTGTACGCCTAATCTTACAATGATATTAACATTTCACATGCAGGATTATGATGCATTAATATCCTAATATCGGAACTGGCTGCATAATCTATTCTTCATTTCAGTTAATGTGGTCTATGTGGAATCGCTTATGTAGGCCAACACCAACTGAAAGGAAAAAAAAAGCAAGATGCTTGTATATTTAGGCTACGCATGATAAAAAAAAAAAGATGCACAGACAGAATGATCCAAGATTCTTCGTAATGATATATAACTTAATATATCTTTTATCGGAGATATCATTTGCATACTTCACAACTCCGGGGTCTCAAATCTGTGATGTCATCGTTCATGCGCGGAACTCATAGTAACGGAGTCAAATCCGTACTGGCAATCATTTTGGACTGTTAACTAGCGTGACGTCATTCCCGTAACCTATATCGTTGCCAGAAGCACAATTATAGCTAAATTTAACCTTAAATAAAATAAAAACTACTGAGGCTAGAGGGCTGCAATTTGGTATGTTTGATGATTGGAGGGTGGATGATCAACACTCCAATTTGCAGCCCTCTAGCTCAGTAGGTTTCCAGATCTGAGGGCGAATAGAAAAACTGCGGACGGACATACACAGCCGGCACAATAGTTTTCAGAAAACTAAAAAGCAGCAAAGATGAATGTCTCTATTTCAAGAATGAGTGGAATAATGGTAAGTAGCAATTACATTTGCGTGGTACCTTTTATATATATGAAATAATCGCCGATGACCTTTGATGATGTGACGCCTATCTGATTAACCAATAAATCACACCAAAAATGGTGACTGATTCGGCAACGAAGCTTCCAAGATCACAGAATGCCCACGAAAGAATATAGAAAAATAAAGCATGCCAGAAAATGGACTAAAATGAAATAAAGAAATCGAAAGAAAACAAATGTAAAACAATGACCCAGAAATTTGGAGCTTTAAAATCCACCTTTAAGCCTGAAAGCTTCGCCTCCCTGAAGGATGGTTCTTCCTTGACAACATATAGACCTAAGTATCAATGATGATAATTGTTCATAAATATAATCATGTTAAAAGATGGTCAAGCAGATAATATGATTTCTAAATCCCACACAATATTGTTAAAAAGAATGCACATTCTATATATGATGAAACTGACTGCGATTGTATTAAACAATTCTCACATCAGCAAGGGCAGAAAAAATAATTAACATTATCATCTCGGTACATAATTTCCGCTGACACGGAACAAACAACATTTAGCTTTCTAAGCTTAAGATATTCGTGAGGTTTTGCGGAAATCAAAATTTAAGTAAAATGTTAGAACTAAGTGTTTTAAGCAATTCACAGTCCAACGTAGACCGTTAATGCACCTGGCGTCGATGACCATAATCGTCAAAATGCAACCGTGAGTTGCATGGAACGATTTCAGCCAGTCAACTTTAGGTTTGGAATTATTAGATCTGAGCTTCGATTCCAGACTAACTACACCCTTCAAGTTTAACGGTCGGAAAATTATCATAATTACAACGATCCATGCCTCTTAACGAGCTGAATCTCGGTCTCTGCTCAAAATCGGACTAAGACCAGGTCTCGGATACGACTATGACAGTCGTATAAATAAGAGTCAAAGATCATGCATTCGAAAAGCCGACTCTCTCGGAAACTAATGACAGAACTGTCTGTACGTGTGCCTCTCCTATTTTGATAAATTCATTACAAGAATTGCGTTCGAACGAGGTAACAAAGACGCAGTTCTCCAACCGAGCAGGAACGAGAAACTTGTTTAGTAGCAAAGGAAGAAGGGTGGGCATTGTATAAAGCATGGTTTCTGGGATTTGGCCTATTCGCTATTTTGATGAAGGTCTGTAAAGCTGATAAGATTTTTCATTAACGCATTATTGTGAAAAACTCTTGTTACAATGCCTAAGGCCACAAGGAAATTTTTAAATAAAAAACGAAAGTGCCATAAAATCACACCAGCTTTGTAAACAAAACAAAGCGCTTCCCTGTCCTCAAGAGTGACACGCTTGCCAAGCACTTCCCAGGATGTCACCTGTCACTTCTGATCTGCTGCTTCCTTATAAGTAATGAGTGATTCAGTTATGTAAATACCCTGATTAGTCCTTCTTGACTTTCCGTGTGCCCTTGTTAAGTACTTCACTTTACGTGTACAGAAAGTCCCGTCTCGAATTTAAAATAAAGCACATTGTTTTGATAACGCGAGTTTATGAAATACACACTATATATATATATATATATATATATATATATATATATATATATATATATATATATATATATGTGTGTGTGTGTGTGTGTGTGTGTGTGTGTTTAGATCTATATCCATAACTGATTTCCAATGTGAAATGATTGTCCCAAGTAGGTGGCTATATGCACACAATTTTGATGGTGCGCTGCATGTAGATGGGTTCGACAGAATGCTGATACGGCTACTTTATAAAGAGTACCTTAGCTAAACTTGAGGAATCTTCCGTAATGAGTACTCATGCTTGATTAAGCATTTAGAGGATAACTGAGGGATTCATTAATGCTTGTTATTACTCTGAAGCCATCTCTGCTAGATAAAACTCTTGATACATAAATACACACACACACACACACACACACACACATATATACATATATATATATATATATATATATATATATATATATATATATATATATATATATATACTGTATATATATATCTCAAGGCGTAGAAGACGACAGCATGAAACATAGGTCACTTTCCTTATTGCAACGTCTCGAGACCAGTGTCTCATTAGCCAGGTTAAAATGAAAGATAAAAAACTGATAAAAAATACAGGGTAAGTTATTTTTTGTTGACGCGCAAAACACACTGAATAAAGGAAAACAAAGCAAGATACACTGAAATAAGAATCACTAAAAAAAAAAAAAAAATAACTAAAGGTATGAGTAGTTATAGAGAAACCTTGTCACAACGAAGTTCAGTTGCTGTATGGAAAATGCACTGAAAGTAAACAAGAAGAAGGGCGTGGTTTAGGCTATACAAGGGAACAGCTGAAGAGTGGTTGTTTAAGATGGGAACTAGTTTCTTTATTGCTAGAGATTCTAATATTGGAAGGTGGTGATCATATGGGTTTGATAATTCTATCTTGAAATCCTTATAATTTATATTATTTTTTGCGAAATTTTATATGATTCCTAATATTAGATAGCTCTGGGTTGGATAGTTTATTACACCCTGTACGGAAACTAATGCCCATATGTGCATCACATCTCACCTTAAGCAGGCGGCGCGTGTTCCCAACGTGTTTCTATTGAAAATAATCATGAGAGATATAACATTTGCAAAATTCGTCAGCCAAACTCAGGACCCATTATCGTCTCAGGCGACAAGTATAAAATGCAGGAGTATCCCACTATCGTTACTATTCTATTTTCTTTGAAATACGTTCTCTATTGGAAATGGTTCGTATAGGAATAAGCGTTTAAGTCAACGCTATGAATGAACCGGCTTTTGAGGAACAATTGAGCAGTTATTCCTTTATGTATAATGTCTTTGATATTTAACTTGGGACCATGAAACAAAAGCTTGCAGAGACTACAGACTTCCGTCTGGCATTTTATTCACCTTAAGGGGTCCTTAAAATTCTCGCATTATTAAACCAAAAAAACTCAACCTAAATTTATGTAAAAAAAGTAGCAGCCCAAAATATTTTTTCCTAAAGCTAAATTTAGCAATTAGTTATACTACAGCCGCACAAGTGTTAATGAATTTCGTGCAGTCATTACCAAGGCGTCCTGGTTGTTTCGGCCGTAAGTCATTTAGGCCATAACCTTATCGCGAGGTAGATTGAAGGTGAAATATACCAAATCTGTATTACTACTATAAAAAGTATTCATTAATATCTTTTAATAATTTCATTTAATTGTCGTAGTTTTAATTTAAGCCTGTTTCCCTGCAAAAAAATTCGTCTACTCTGCTTTGTCAGCCGATGATTAAAAAAAATGGACTGTTCTCGTTTTTATCTAAAAACCCCATATAAAATTTATCTTTATATTTCTAAAAACTATTTATATAATATAAAAAGTAAAATACTAGTAATACTCGCCAAAAATACCAAACCGTATTAAAAATAAATATTTTATAAGGTTTTTACAAGGAAAGTTTTGGTGACACAAACGAAACAGACGAATTAATGAAAGAAAACTACAGTTTTTTTTAAATACGCAGATTTCAGTGAGGTAATGCACGAAATACTATGAATAAAAGTTATGGGTACTCTTTATGTATACATAGTTAAGAAAACTCATGGCTTTTTGACTATACCGGCAAGAATAATAAAAAGAAAATTGGGATTTTACAAAAGCTTTCCGAAGATTCGCAACAAATGCAAGTCTATATAGTACTTTGTATACTTTTTACCAATTAGAGAATGACCATTTATTATATTTTTTAAGTATTTACTGTAAAACTATACTTTAGCAGAAATATAAGTATCATATGACCCATGGGTCTAAACGAACATAAGATAGTTTTACTTTCGATAGCGTGAAGATCAATTTTCTTTTATTCGTAGCCTTAAAATAGAAAACGAGTTTCAATAGGTAACTGAATTCGCTATTAACGACAGATATAATTCGGGAAAGAGTCATTTCTTACCTGATATAAATTAAAGTTTTAGTATTTTCATAAAAACTAATGAGGATTGGTTTTGCTGTTAAAATATATAGATTGAATCTCATTATATACTTCAAATGTTTGGGGTACTTTACTAAACAATGAGGTAAAGTCTTTGAGAAAAATCCCTGTAACTGCCTTCACTTATAATTTCCCAGGCAAGAACTGCTTAGAACCAATGACAATTATTAAAATGAAAGAGCGTACGGCCTATATTTATGGACAACTGTCAAGAAATTCAAACGTGCAACCCGTTCAAGCACGTGTGAGTATTCTCAAGAACTTTTTTTTTCTTTTTATTTGAAATAGCAACCGCAGATTATCATTAATTATCATTCTTAACTCTTATGGTTGGCTAGAAGAATTCGTTCCTGATGGACTATATTAGATCTTCTATATGTATCATAATTCCTAAAAATATTTGTAAAAATGTTAGGAAAATGTTGGAGATATTTGAAATATGATGTTGAGTGGTTGTAATTTTGCCGTGCATCATACGAGAAAAAAGCTAAAACTTTTCTCTGCAAAGGATAGTATCTACATTTTTTTTATTACAATACGCCTGCTCAGATTTCATGGAAAAGAAAAAGAACGATACTTTAAACATCCAATTACAAAAGCAGACCGGTCACCCAATTACTTTCTGTTATATTGGACTTCTGCTTTTAGTCTAACTTCTTCGCTAACATTGCCCTACCTTTCAACGTGTTGATTGGCACTGTTCTATCTAAGTGTAGGAGCAGATGCAGGCGAGGCATTTTATGATGTGAATGGAAGATGAAAGTATTAAATTAAAAAGAATAGTGGGTACACATGAAACAGCGTACCATAGGATTTTTAACTATATTACCTTGATGTCATTCATTGTAAAGAAAAACAGAGCTGGTTCTGCACACACACACACACACACACACACACACACACACACACACACACACACACACACACAGTTAAACTACCACTTGTCTCCTGTCATCAGTTATGAAAAATAAGCGTAAGAATTTCAAGGGCCAGTTTCAAGAAACCTCGTAACGATATTTCGTTTCTCGGCCCTTATCTCGACTTGAGTCGAAGCATATCTACATCGCCTCTACAGCTTATACACAGCTGTTCTTGAGCATGTCGCCGCCTCCTCCCCCATAACCCCGCCCCTTCTTCTCTCCTCAGGAGTGTTGCGCATTAACCGTTATAGCGGACTTGATTTAATTTCGTTAAGTGCTTCGAATTCATCTGCTATTTTTCCCGCAAATTATCAAGCATTTATTTAATTATACCTTCACTGTACTCTTTCCTTTGTCTTGAAACTCACTTTTTTTCCCTTTTCTGTTCATTATCCTTTTTCATACTTGTCATAATCTTTACAATCCATTTCGTTTATCAAGTTGTTCTATTTTCCTTCTTATTTTCAGCACTCATAATTGATTCTCAGTTATGTGAAAGGGATAATCCCTCTTTCCCTATAACATCAAGTCTTTAATTACTGTCATTCATTTACCTCATACGAGATAGCATTTTAGTTATAATTTTGTGTGTGTTAATGATGTGCCACGCTATCACAACTCTCCGTAAATGTAGAAAGTGATGATTATCTGTGGTGCATCATTATATTGTGATCGAAAATAATCGGTAAAAAAGCCACAATAATGTAATTTATAAATTGTATTTTTTTTGTATCTTGAAAAATACAGTTTATCAATTACATTATTGTGGCTTTTTTTTTTTTTACTCAAAGTGATGATTGTCCAAAATTCCCCAGTACTGAATTAATGAATCATGAAGCCGCTTTCAGTCATTCAGCTCCTAAGACAGTGGCGAGAGGGAGTTGGAGTAGTTAGACAGCAAGATAGACCCAGAAAATAAATGATATGATATACAAGGACCTAAAGGTGAAACTGCATATAAACCCCACAGATACACGGAGAAGAAATAGAGAGGCTGGACAGCTAAATGCAAGAAAGAAAGCCGAAAAGGATGTAAAGTAAAAGGCTACAAAGTGGGTGAGGCTAGTGGCCGAAGGGGGCTCTACAAAAAGTATAAAATAAATAAGTACAAAGTGGCTGTACGAGCAAGGAAAATGTCGACTTCGTTAATAGTCACCATTTATGATTCATAGTTCAGATCCTTAAATAAATTTGGTTATCAATGTTATTTACATGCCGCATTTCTGGGTCTTTTAAGAATGATCAAATTAAGCCCTGTGTCAAGGAACAAGCCTACATCCGCAATGACTAGATCTAGTAAAAAAGTTAAGTATACCTTAGTTTAACCAGACCACTGAGCTGGTTGACAGCTCTGCTAGGGCTAGCCCGAAGGATTAGATTTATTTTACGTGGCTAAGAACCAATTGGTTACCTAGCAAAGGGACCTACAGCTTATTGTGGAATCCGAACCACATTATAACGAGAAATGAATTTCTATCACCAGAAATAAATTTCTCTAATTCTTCATTGGCCGGTCGGAGAATCGAACGCGGGACCAGCAGAGTACTAGCCGAGAACGATACCAACCCATCCAGTGAGGAACTAGATCTAGTAAAGCAAACTTACATAGTACCAGCGGAGAAGAGTAAAACGAGTAAAGAAAATAATAAAAAAATAAATGTGAATTAACAAACAAACAGATGTTCACTTACAAGAATAGTTCTGCATATCAGACAAACTCAGTGTCAATGTACGGAGATTCCAAGTAGTGCTGAAGGTCCCTTGAAACTCTGAACACCGGCATCAGTAATATGGCCAAGAGGTCTATCGAACACTTTTTCGGTCAAAAGAACGAAAGAATTTTGGCACTTGCAGAATGGTAAACGTTTCCCTCAACAGCATGTGAGTGCTATAAAGCGAGCAGTATGCAATGTAGTTTTTAGTTTTCTGTAAAAGAAAACTACTGAGATGGCTATTTGTCTGTCCGTCTGCACTTTTTCAGTCCGTCCTTAGATCTTAAAAACTACGGAGGCTAGAGGGCTGCAAATTGGTTATGTTGATCATCCACCCTCCAATCACCAAACATACAAAATTGCAGCCCTCTAGCCTCAGTAGTTTTTATTTCATTAAAGGTTAAAGTTAGTCATGATCGTGTGTCTGGCACGGATATAGGTGCCAACAACACAGGCCACCACCGGGCCGTGGCTGAAAGTTTCATGGGTTGCGGCTGAGTGTTTCATGGGCCGTGGCTGAGAGTTTCATACAGCCTTATGCGCTGTACAGAAAACTCGATTGCGCCGAAGAAACTTTGGCGCATTTTTTTTTTATAGCTGACTGTACACACTTGGAGCAGACATCGGTGAGCTCCTGTCTCGCTGACTGACCGATGTATTTGCATCATAACCAAATGCGCTAATGGAAACTGCCCTATTGAAATGGTGCTGTACAAAATGGCTCAACAGAAAATCTTTCCGCGATGGTAAAATTCGTCAATAACATTCGTGGAATAAAGGGAACCCGTATTTCGAAACAATGTTGCCTTAAAGATGGAGACTCTGGGAAACTGTTGACAATATTCCAACAACTACAACTGAAGATACGAAACATGGACTACAAGTAACATCATCTTGTCAGGGGACCTTTCGAACAAACCTTAGTTATCTGGCACTATTAGATACAAAAACGAAATCTTAAAGTAAATTGGAACACCAAATATTGCCGAATGTTCAAATCACGGAGAGTCAGACAGGCCTATCAATTAGATAGTATTTCTGGAGCTTAGTTTCAGGATCTGCTGACTACACTACATTCTGCTCCGTTCCAAAGCTAATTCAAGTCTAGCAGTAATTCCATCTATATACAAAAATATATAAAAACATCATGACATGAACTAGTTCATGCTATTTATTTCGAATATCGTCAATCAAGTTCCGTTTTGGCTAAGAAACTTGGCTGGATGCCAGATGATATCCCAGTCTGATTATGAGAGTCGTCTCCTCATTCTCAAGACAAAAAGCTCGTATTTTGCGGAGTTCTATTTCTCTATTTCTTTTTAAAGCAGAATCCCTTGGGCAGGATTTGCTTAAGAAATGAACTGAGTAACATCCAGACTGCATTAATACCTTACTTTTCCTTCTGAAGAAGTAATTTTTTGGTAAATTTTCCCAAATTTAAGTGGAGATTGTGTCGAGCAGTAATCGTCTGTGCCCTAAGTTACAGTCATTGCTGAGAGGTCCACTAGATCATGTGAAAAGTTGGGCGGGAAACGTTACGTAACGGGCATACGCTTAAAATCTAATTTGTAAAATGTCTGGAACGCCTTGCCAGATAATTCGAAAAGCTTCCAAGTCACCCATGACTTGCGCATATTTATATTCCTTCATTAGGAAAAGTTTCTCATAGTTGACGTACTCGGCTTAATGCGTTAAATGCTAATTCACTACGTGTTACATACTCTACAACCATTTGGGACCTTACTGTACATAGTACCCTGCGCTGACTAGACTTCCATACGCGTATACCCTCACACAAAGGAATTTCCATACATCACATTACCCACTGTTGGCGGGAATTCCTCTCCTCTTAGGAGCAATTCAAGCGCGTATACGCAGCTAAGCCCGTTCAAGAAAGTTCGAGAAGGAAAAATGAGGACAATTATGGCTAAGATTTTCCGCCAGGGACTCATTAACAGAACAATTTCCATTTCTGCATTTAAGGCTTAGATAGTTATAAAAGCTGCACGAAGGCCATAGAAATAAAAAAAAAAAATCTTGCAAATTTGTCTATTACGTAATCGCGAAGTGCACCAAATCTTACGCTACACTGGGATCTCCTTACGAACAATTAGTTAATATTTTAGAAAGAAATAAACAAGACCTCGAGATTTGAAGTAAAGAAGAAGAAGAAGAAGAAGAAGAAGAAGAAGAAGAAGAAGAAGAAGAAGAAGAAGAAGAAAATGAGAAGAGGAAGCTTGCGATCATGTTGCCCTTATATACCAGCAAACTGTCTCGTTACGAAAAAAAAAAAAAAAGCAGTTGAAGCAAACATGTCCTCTATTCTATAAGTATGCCTCCGTGCCAAAAGAAATCCCAGCCATAATTTCCGCTGAACACGTCAGTAAGGTTAACGAGGCATCTTCAAATCTCCCGGAAGTACCACGACTCCATTGAAGGTAATTTCTCGGCCTTTATGTGGAAGTGAATGGGCGTGTGTGTTGCAATTCCTGGTATTTCAGAAACAGCCAAAGAAAGAAATACATACATATATACACACATGTATATAATATGTGTGTGTATATATATACATATATATATTATATATATATAAATATATATATATATAAATATATGTATAATATATATATATATATATATATATATATATATATATATATATATATATTTATATATATATATATATATATATATATATATAATATATATATATATACATTTATACACGCATACATACACAAATATATATAATATATATATATATATATTTTTTTTTTTTTTTCTTGGAAGGAGATCCCCTGTCCCATGCTCTTCCTAACCGTGGCTTCCATCCACCACAGTCGATTGTCTGCTAGGTACCTGACTTCCTGTCTAAACCAAAAGAGGATCGAGGAGTTTTAAACGAAAAACATTTGAATCTAGAATTGAACCTGACTTTGAAAACCCCTTCCCCACGCACTTGTTTAATATATATATATATATATATATATATATATATATATATATATATATATATATATATATATATATATATATCGAGTGCAGTGGTTAATTGGTATAATTTCGAACCATGTTTGCTATGTTCGTGGTTCGCTCCTTATTTTATCGCCCACTAATCCACGCAGCTGTGAACTGGTACCAGTCTTGGCTAGGCTGAAGAAAAAGAGTGTAAAGCTATCAACCCAATCTTGAAAACTAGTTGAGTAACTGTCACGTGCAATTCACTCATATATATATATATATATATATATATATATATATATATATATATATATATATATATATATATATATATATATATATATATATATATATATATATATATATATATATATATATATATATATATATATATATATATATATATGCATATACGTAAATACATACATACAAAAATTATATTGACACATCAGACACTTTATCTGGAGCTAATTAGGTAATGTTCTTTTGATATCGTTCCTTTACCAGACTACAAAGTAATATTTTGTTTTCATAAATCCAATTAGTTAATGGAAAGCTCACTGGTCTCCTTTGGAGGCTCTCTCTCTCTCTCTCTCTCTCTCTCTCTCTCTCTCTCTCTCTTTTCTTGCACTCCTTCCACGATCTATCGGGAATTTCGTCTTTTTATAATCAAGAGAGAGAGAGAGAGAGAGAGAGATTTTATACGTGAACGAGATAGATTTCTTAAAGGAGATTTTTTCTAAGAGAGAGAGAGAGAGAGAGAGAGAGAGAGAGAGAGAGATTTTCTTATACCAGAAAGTGGCAGAGAAATTTCTTTAGCGATTTTTTTTAGAGAGAGAGAGAGAGAGAGAGAGAGAGAGAAACTTGTATCACTCGGAGGGAGTACGAAGTAAAAAACACAATATGAGCAGAAAGGAGAGTCCTTAAGTTCCATCTAATCATCTTCACAATGAGGGCTCTGTACAGCGAGCGACTTCATTAGAGCAACTTGACGAGTCTCTAGGATACAGAGATTGCGAGATGAAGGAGCGAGGTGTTTGGTATGAATTGGAATTTAGGAACGGTCTTTGTCGACACCTAATTATCGGTAGTACCTCTGCGCATGCGTCTTGTCAATTACCATAATGGGGTGAAAGGTTATTGGATATCACTGCTGCAGTACTTCAGTCACGCTTTTCAGATGGGGCTGAGAAAAAGTGAATAATAAATAAGTTGAGACTAATTGTGTAATGATCAGTTTCTGCGTATGGGCAAGGGGAGAATCAGGGGCGTGGCCTTGCAACCTCATACCCTTTTGCAAATGGGTTAATGGCGGTTAGTTGCAACAATCGTCTTGGAATACAGTAATTATGACAGCCTGGAGCCTGAAACGTCCAAAGTTTTACATTTGTATGTTTGAGAATTTTTCCACTGTCCATGGAAATGTTGAAATTGAAGTTAGATACTACAGAAAAGGGAAGAGATAAAACATATATCTATGAAATCGAAGTCATAAATGATTAAAATGACTCTAATGGTGAAAGGGGGCAATTTTTGAAAATTAGATGTCTAACTTTGACAAGATCTAGGATCCTACCTCTCTGTGTAAGGGGGATCAACATTTAGGATATACAAGGCAAAAGATTTGGACTGATATCAGATATCCGAGGCCAGAAAAGATGTCGATTAGGATCCTATGAACAGGATCAGGGATATGACGACCTATTAACGAAAAGGAGAAGAAGAAGAATTAAGATTTTTCGCGGTTGTTCTTCTCCAAAATAAAAAGAAGTGGTCAGTAAATTGACAAGAAAGAAAGAGGATGAGTTTCTTAGCATCGAAATTTAATAATACTGAAACACACACCAACCCAGGAAATTTCATTGATGACTTCCACATCGCCTGTCATTTTTCTGGGGATTTGGCTAAGAAATCATTAATCGTTATCTCTACGAGGTTGTGGAAAGGCTGGATTTTTAAAAAAAATTCTGTTCAAGCATATGGAAAGTGAAGGCTGGACAGACAGGACCAAGCCAAGAGCAAATACCTAAAAATCGCTGATAAATTCCCAGGAAAATGTCAGGGGGTTTGCGTAACAATTCCTTAATTCTTATCTCAATGATGATTGTGGAAAGACTGATTAAGAAAAAAAAAATTTGTTCAAGCATATCTGATGGAGAGAGATGAACTTTGAAAGCTAGACAGAATAGGACCAGGCCAAGAACAGATGTTTAAAAATCGCTAATACTTTATGCATAGGGTAGCCCCTATACCCTATACATACGCGTGTGGGGTGTGTGTGTGTGTTAGTGAGTGTGTATATGCGTGTGAATTTTCATATATATATATATATATATATATATATATATATATATATATATATATATATATATATATGTGAGTGTGTATATGCGTGTGAATTTTCGTATATATACAGTATATATATATATGTAGAATCTACTGGTCACTTTTACCAGACACATATGTAATTCTAATAGCCACAATGCCCTCTTAACTTCTGGAATTCTTCGCTTTTTTTTTTTTTTTTTTTATGCTTGTAACTACGAAGCCGAAATATCCAAACGGAAGAAATTGAAGAGCCTGTGAACGCCGGTCGCGGGAAGCGAACACGCATTACCGTATTCACAAGGAGGTCGCGTTGCCCACCTGACCACAAGAAGAATTCGAGAAGTTAAGAGGGCATTGTGGCTATTAGAATTACACACACACACACACACACACACACACACACACACACACACACACACACACACACACATATATATATATATATATATATATATATATATATATATATATATATATATATATATATATCACAAATATTAAACCACGAATTTCGTTTAACATCTAATTCACTATACCTCGAGAATAACCTCTCCACACTTACACAAGGGGAATTAAAAGTGGTAAGTGCTTCTTCAGTGGTGACGAAGCACTTATCACTTTTAATTCCCCTTGGGTGTAAGTTATTCCCAAGGTATCATGAATTGGTTATTAAACGAAATTTGTGGCTTAATATTTGTAGAAATAAAAAAAATTGTGTATAATGTGACAAAAATATGTATACATATATATGCGTGCATATATATACATACATACATACATACATATATATATATATATATATATATATATATATATATATATATATATATATATATATATATATATATATATATATATATATATATATATATATATATATATATATATACATATAATACGGGTGTAACATGGGTTTATGCAAAAATTTTGGGAAATGAAAGAAAAAGTAATTCTGAGCAGAAAATATTCCATAAACATATGCATTTTAAGGCTTCGTTTGTCAGTAAGGTGAATTTTTAAAATAACCGTTATCATTAAACAAGCAAGTAAGATGGCAAACAGGATGTATATATATATATGTATATATATATATATATATATATATATATATATATATATATATATATATATATATATATATATATATATATATACAGTATATTCATGGCATCTTGTTTCAATTATACAGGTATCTACAATTCGATTATTATCTGTTATTACACAATTGATTGTCAGTCTGTATGCAATTGTCCACATTATAACTTAACAAGTAGGGTTTCTGTGGCGCCCTTAATAACTAAGAAACGATCTATATGGCCACTAACTGTTAATTCCGAAGCCATACAATTAATCACGAATTCAGTTTATGAAATTACCTAAGTTTTCTGTTTTTAGTTATATAAAGCCTAAAAACAGATGATTTTATTGGAATTACTGGAATTTGTTCTTTCTGGTATATTTAGGTTAATGCAGTACCACTTCGGGTAACACGGAATCTAAGACGTGGTACTTCAAATTATTCATTTGTTTAATTTTTTTTTGAAAGTTGGATCCTTATAATCCTGTCAGAGATGACGTGACATTTCATGTTTTTAATAATAATTAATAATGACGCTATTTTTGCATCAGGAAAATTTGGCGTTGTTTTCATTTGAAACACAGGTTTTCAAAACCCATCCGGAGTAAGGAAAACCATCGAGTGTTTTGTTCCCCTTGTCTGGTAATTTTCTGGTTAATAAATCGATTTTGGGCAGGAAAATTTGGACATTGGAACTGCCACCATTTCTTCTTCGGGACGAACAAGATATTTTCTTTCTAACGGAAGATATTTATCCATTTATTTACCGCTCAGGATCTAAAACTGATTTCGGATAAAATCCGCCTGTTTTGGCGTACCTTTCCCCTCTAGTTTTTTCCTTTTTTTTAATATATAACGACGTCCTTCATTTTCGTTCCCTCTTCTGGTCATAATCTGATTCTGGTAAAACTTCGCAAAAGGAAAACTGGCAGGATTTGAATCGGTTCTTGGATATGAAGGGTTTTGTGATCTTCGTTAATCCTTCGGCTCCATCAGTGAGATTGCTGGATGATGAAAATCCGAGGTTTACAGTAGTTTCTCAGCTTCACTTCTGACACACAGTTATTTCACAGTACAGAGAGTCAGTGATTTAGAGCCTCGATGGCTTGGTTGGTAGAGTGGCAACCACAGACTTCATAGAAGCCTGTGGCGAGGGTTCAATCCCCGCAGCCGACCAGTCAGAGGCGGAAACTTTGCTATCCGTGTAGACATCCCGGGATTACGTATGTAATCAACGGATAGGTTTGCTGAAAGCAAATGGATGTTACAGACTAATACACACATAAACAAAGCCACTCCAACATCTTCTAAAAACATAACAGACACCTCACACGTCTCGAACTGTCGGACTACCCGCCCAGTTCTCCTCGTGCCTGCTGGGAGAAGGAGAAAGGAGCAGGGGTTTCTCCTTCGGTGCTGGGTCTAAGCGATGTCAGGCAGGGCCCGGTCGACCTGCCCACCAAAATCAAAGTCCTTCAAAGAAGGCACCGTGCTTACCCCATATAAAAATGGGTATAAAAGCACGTTAAAACGAAGAAGAAGAGAGTCAGTGATTTAATAATTCTTAGGTGTTCAAGCATTAGTAGAAACATTCAGTTATCTTTTATGTCGTAGGGGCTCATACATTTTTGACAAATTACTTAAACTAGCATAAAAATGATTCAAGAGAAAAATCTAAAATTCTATTTGGAAAAAAGTTCATTAATATTATTTGCCAACGTTTTTCACCATACAAAAATCACAGGTGTTCATGGATTTTTGACAGGTTATTAAGCAAGCAGAAAAATGATTAGAGAGGGAGATTCTAAACTCATATCATGAAAATGGATTAATTATTTCTATTACTAAAGGTTATCGCCATACAAATATATTAAGCCTTTTAATCTCTAAATGCCGAAATACAACATACATACAACGAGTACTGAAAATCATTATAGGACAAGTTGTATTTCCACGGATTTTATAATAGTCTATATATATCTTGTGAATAGCTGTATGCGTACGTATAAGCGCCAATTCATTTACCTGACTTTATGAAATTTGCACATTACCATATAACTTTTATCAAAACTTTTCCAAACAAAGAAGGTTAAATGCGGATCTGTGTTATGGACTGTAAACTAATTATTTAGGATTAATACCTCGAATAAGATCGGAACGTAATTCTTAAAACAAAGAAAAAGACCTGACAACATAAAGAGTTTGTGGTCATTAAATTATACTTGCCTGGATAACAGGATAATCCTGTGTTAACTTACATAACGCGCTAGCATGTCTGACAAACTGTTATGACTTAGCCTTACATATTAACCGATTTTGTTCATTAATACACACACACATATTATATATATATAATATATATATATATATATATATATATATATATATATATATATATATATATATATATATATATATATATATATATATATATATATATATATATATATATATATATATATATATATTTATATACACATGCATAAGTAAATATATTCACACATATATGTACATATGCATAAGTAAATATATATATACATATATGTATATATATATGCATATGCATATATATATATATATATATATATATATATATATGTATATATATATATATATATATACATATATTTTGGATAAATTACACATATATTTTGGATGACACTGTAACACGAACACCATTTTAAACCTCAGTTTTGCCAGGAAACCATAAGGGATATTCAGATGAAGGAGAACGTACAAGTAACAAAATTCAAAGAAGAGCAAAACCAGTAAATTAAGTAAAGATGGATAAAAGTACAAAAAAAATGAAAATCACACAAGGACCTCAATGGATATACGTTTATAATTAGGAATGTAAAATTTAACGTTCAATAATCCCAGTAACACATACACCCTGGTATAAGTAAATGAAAATGAAAATACAGGTAAATCAGAATCAATACGGAATAAAAAAGAACAGTGGCTAATAAAACAAACCAAATCTAAATGCATGAATATTCACGAGTGCTAACACAAGTACCTTTTGGAGGGCGCGTTCCGTATGACCAGAAAATCCAATTACGAGAACAGAATGACTATTTTTCGACTGCTCGTCCTCACCTTTTGAACGCAAACAAACGGCCTCTTCAAATCAAAGTCATTTCAGGGTTAATTCTCGCCGAGATTGTTCTCTCTAGACCAGTGGTTCTTAACCCCAGGGTCGCCAAACCATTTCAATGGGTCTCCAAGGGTTATAACTGTAGGGGCTTAATATTTCTCCACAGTGGTAAATCACAGCCTAATTATACATTTAATTTAATATCATGAAACAAAAACATTTTTGGTTTTCTTTATGCTAGTTAATGTATTGTTTCTTTCTCATGAATCGTTGCTATGCAGATGTGCTACTTGCATTAATAAAAAACTCCGCATGTCATATTTGTTTCTGTAACATGTTTTCATAAGCATCATTATATAAAAAGAAAATGTTTATGAGGACATGGATCGCCATGATTAATTTGGACGAGATTTTGGGTCACTGCCAAAAAGGTTAAGAACCACTGCTCTAGGCCTATAGGTTTTAGCCTATTCAGCCGTTCAAAATGTTGATGTTTACGATCACGGTAAAAAAATATTTTTTTTAAAGATGAGCTTATTACCATATTCATGCCAGTTTAATTTCATCAGGGTTTATGAATGGAAACATTACTGGGGAGTTTGCATACATATTACCTCGTTGATTATGGAGCACATGCAAAATTGGTCCACTATCTTTAATGCTTATATATTAATTCGGTACTGAAAGGAGTTTTTATCATGAATATAATGAATACGTATGAGCACAAATATATGTATAAGTACATACATATACATATATATATTATATATATACATTATATATATATATATATATATATATATATATATATATATATATATATATATATATATATATATATATATATATATATATATATATATATATATACATACATACATACTAGCTGGATTCCTCGTGAAGTTTACCTTTTTCGTTACGAATTCTTGGAGAGAATGAAAGACTAAATACGGCCATAATTTTTTTTTTTTTTTTTTGTACATAAATGTGTATACTGAAACTAACATGTAATAAAATCTAGTAATTAAGAAAAGAAGTAGAAAGAAAAGTGGTATGTCTATTGGATACCCAACGTTACCCTTTTCAGGAAAATTTTGCAAAAGTTACACAAAATCAAGAACTGCTCTTTTGTATAATGGAAAAGGAACGGACATTACATATGAAATGACTCATATACTGACAAGGTATTTATGAAACAGTTAGTAGCACCAGCAGCCTAGACGAACACTTCCATGCAAAAAAAAAAAAAAAAAAAAAAAAAAAAAAAGCCGAAGTTTCTCCGGCGCAATCGAGTTTTCTGTACAGCCGGTACAGCGTATAATCAAGGCCACCGAATATGCATCTATCTTTTGGTGGTCTCGGTATAATGCTGTATGAGCCGCAGCCCAAGTGGTGGCCTATCGTATGTCGTTGCCAGAAGCATGATTATGGCTAACTTTAATCTTAAGTAAATTAAAAACTACTGAAGCTTGAGGGCTGCAATTTGGTAAGTTTGATGATTGGAGGGTGGATGATCAGCATACCAATTTGCAGCCCTCTAGGCTCAGTAGTTTTTTAAGATCTGAGGGCGGACAGAAAAGTGCGGACAGAATAAAGTGCGGACGGACAGACAAAGCCGGCACAATAGTTTTCTTTTACAGACAACTAAAAAGGTACAGGATTAATCTTATGAAATTTTAAAGCAGATAAAGACGTGCTACAACTACAAAATCGCTTTTGGGGACTTAGAATGTGCTCTCTCCACTTGCATACTTGCTCAGTTCAAGAAGAGAGTATCTTTTCAAATTTTAAAACACCTGACATAATTAGCAAAAAATTATTAAATCCAATTTTACAATCATCTTCGTCTAAAAACTTATTTCCAGATAAGTGAAGCAATGCCATAATTATTCTAGTACCTAAACCTAGGAATCAAAAGCAAAACCAATAATTGTAGACTGGTCTCCATGTTTATGCAACAATCCTCTTGCAAAAATGGTCAGCGCCAAACTAGCGTGTTATGTGTGAAAATCTTCCGGGTCTCGGCGAGTTTTTAGAGATGAGGTTGCTATTATAGTCACATGCCTTTTTTCGACTCCGAGCTGACGCCGGTACCCATCCGCAGTTTGTCGACTGTTGACGGTAGTGTGGGATAGAACCATGGTGCTTATAAATGCGAGACCAACGCGCTAACTTCACAAGAAACCGAACTCTAGTCAGGGAGTAGCAATATTTAATTTTTGACTCTACGCATACGTGGAGAATAATATACAATTTATTTATTGGAAGAGCAAATGTAATAAGCAGTATTTTTGAATTTATTTTTGGAGCACTAAAACTCAATCATTTCAACAGAGGTGACGCAACAGTATCTCGTCAATATGACGCTAATCGTCTCACGCAACGGCAGTGAAATCTGCATTAGTTTCACCTTAATTTCAAACTAGACTTCTTACCAGTTGCGAAACATGTTTGTAAAACGCTTTTCATTTTCCTTTTTTATTTTCGATTTGTTGCGAAAAGAGTCAGATTACTCGAGTATTTGACGGAAATCAAAAGTTTATAATTCGTGATCCCAAGTTTTCATTTCCAAACTCACTTTCATTAACCCCTGTCGTTATTGGAAACAGAAATAACGAAAATTTTCTTGTTTCAGATTCATCACCTTTTGCTTCTCTAATAACGTATATTTTGAAATAACTACATGAAAATAAAGGTAATACGTTTACAGTTCTTAAAAAACTATCTTTTGCATGAGTGCATGCAAGATGGTACTACAGTTAATTTCCTGCATCCAAAGACACAGACAACAAACGGTGTTCCTTTAACTGGAGAGTCTGCTGTTTTCAATGAAACGTCACGACCCGAATAACGAATTTACGAATCCAATTAAGAGAAGGGATAAAGAGAGACAAATGAGTGCCTGATTTCTTTCCATTCAAGTCCAAATGGACTGAACATTTAGTTTCGAACTAACACTCTAAGAGCCATTTAAATGAATTTCTACAAGAAATCCCAACTGCTCCATTAAAGACACAAAAGGCTTGTTTGTCCTTCCATTCCAGTGAATATATTCCATCCACGTCATCTATCCAGCTCTGCCCAAGTCCTCCTTTTCTTCCTTCCAACTCTTGCATATTATAAACACTTTGCAACAGCCCATTGCGCTCCATTCTCTCCACATGAACAGACCATTCCAAAACTCCCAGATGATCTTTTCGTCCACAGTGGCTTTTTTACCACTTCCTTTAGCATCTTCATTTTTCACCCTCTCACTTCTACTGACTCTGCATACAGTGCACAATTTATTCACTTGCGATCAGGGCCCACACTTCACTTCCACAAAGGAGATTTGGTTTAACATTCTTTTCAACAATTCCAACCTTGACGTCCATAAACTGTCCTTTTTTTTCCTTACACACTTTTTGCATGCACCCGGCTACCTCCCTCACTTCACTTATTTTGTTACTGAATACTTCTCTTAAGCTACTATGATTATATATATATTATATATATAAATAAATATATATGTATATATAAATATATAATATATATATATGTATATATAAATACATATTATATATATATGTATATATAAATACATATATATATATATATATATATATATATATATATATATATATATATATATATATATATATATATATATATATAAATATATATATAATAGGTGCATATAAACGCGAACATTTCCATGGAAAGCCTGAGAGATACCCTTACCGAGCCTCTATACAGGAACCACTCAATACCCTTTATTAAACCCATATACAAAGACCGCTGAATAGAGCGTTAGTACCGGACCCGTGAAAAGGAGATCGCGGAGCAGCAGGTGTAAGGGACGTCCTCTTTATTCCATCCCGCGGCCTCTCCTCTCTTCGGTAAAGGAGCCGATATTAAATGTCCTTCGTTCGGCCTTTGGCCGTTTTCTTGTTGCTCGGGCAGTTCAGTTATTGTGGAGGTCCTGCTTCCTGGTAGTTTGGACAATTTTTTGACCTGTTATCGTCTAATTCATCAGTGGCATTACTTTCTTCTTCGCTATCTTCGTTTTACGTTTGGTGGCGTCGGTAGCGGATGTCATATGGAAAACAACAGTTTTGTTACAGCAGTGGTAATGAATTTGTTTTATATCTGGTGGTATCGTCCTTATTTTTGTCAGTCTTCTTATTCCTCTTACATTTATTATTATTATTCTAATTATTGTCGTCATCATTAAGCACAGCAACTCCAACTGATCCGTCTTGATCATTCGGTAAGTCGATACTTCCCCATGGTGATTATAAACAACAGTCCATTTATACATTAAATTTAGCGGTTTGGAAAACAGAAAATTGGAAGGAGAGAAGAAAAAAAAATGTCTTCCGGATGCAAATCTTCTCGTCGACACAGAATCCGAGACATCGAGAGGACCCTAATATCATCCCGGCAAAAAAAAAAAAAAAAAAATCTGATCTGTAAAACTTTGGGCGTACCTGGCCACATCCCGCAGAGAACTTCTGCAGAAGTTGGGCGATTTCCCCCGAAGGAGAATCTGATGGCATTAGCCAGAGATTTATATCGCCCTCAGATGCACGACTTGAAATCTCGTATATTATCCGGAGCTTTCGTAATAAATCTGATTAAGTGTTTCTCGCATTTCTTGAAGGTGATGCCGAGACGTTCTAGGATTTTCGAGTCGTGTTTCAGATTTCATTTTAGATCCCAACTTCCTTTGGCGACTTGGTTCGATTCTTCTTCGTGAGAGGTTTAACTTTTGAATGAAAATGTCGAGTACTTTTTTTCCTTTTAATATTTGCACCATCCATGGCATTACCATAATAGCATCTGCAATTCAAATAGTTTTTGCTCATTTACTTCTCGTCGTTTAAAAGTGTTTTTCAAACATGCTAAGTGTTCCAGTAAAATGGCGTTTTATGCCTGACTTGTTACAGCTGAAAAAAGCAGTCTCCCTGTAATAGTTGTTCCTTTACTCTTCGATATGAAATTCAAGTAAACCTTAAGAAACAAACAATGATTAAATGACTACCCCACTTTCCAACCTGTTAGGTAATTCTCTAATAATATAGCAGAAATTTCCAACGAAGTGACAAACAAAAAGAGCCACTGTATTCAGCCCCGAAATCAATTATAGTCGAGTTGCATAGAATCACATTCATAATATCACTCTTGATGCTTCGTGATACTGCAGAATCGTGTATTGTCTGACCTTCACTGATAAATAAACGCTAATTACCTGAAGTGTGATCATCCCTCTCACAGGGAAGAGACACTTAATTTAAATGTTTCCTTGTCTTTAGTCTGCCTGCTGAAGATATGCAAATTATAGGGAAAACAGAGAAGACTAATGCATAATTTGAGCAGATATTACTATTACATTAAAACAGCACTGAGAACTCTGAGAAGGGTTCCTACAACGATAAAAGAAAAGAGTAACAATATTCATTTTAAAGGAACAAATCAGTAGTATTTTTTTTCTGAAGTAAACCAAATTAAGTTCCTCCAGATATCTCCATTTAGCCATACTCAAAGGCCAAAAGTAAATCATATAAAAAAAACAATATATGGTCTTATTAACATGAATTGAACTTAATAAGTCATTTTTCTCAATTTCCTAGAAAAAAAAAATACGCAGCATAATACGATCATTTTGCTTATGTTACGTTACTCCATTTTGCATTCTTACGTGCTGACAAGAAGTACCACTTCTGAGATTCTTACATCTTTTAATCTGACGCTGCACTCAACGTTCCTCTAAAAGAAAGTTTTTCCTGAAAATTCTTCTGTTCTATATTTACTGGGAAGGATATTTACGGGGATAGAACCATGGGACTCATGAATGCGAGACCAACGTGCTACCTACACGAGAGACCGAACTCTACCCACGCAGTACTAATACTGAATTTCTGAAATTATGTAAACACAGGAAAATCTACGACTTATTTATTGGATATTTATGGGGAAGGATAGCCATTAACAGCATCCTTTCCCTAGGAATCCCACCGAGAATTATCGCTAATACATCTCTTTAGTTCCGGCGCATCATAATTCTTTGCTACTTTCCTTTGTGTCATACCTGTTGGTCGGTCATAGCTCAGTGGTCCACACCAGACCTCTTTTTCCATTCAACACCATACTACACTTCGAACAAGGCCATCGCTGGCTTGTGGACGGCTGAATTTAAACCCGGCAACCAACCTCTTTGTGATATTTTTAGACCTCTTTGGCTCGAAATAACATTTCCTTTCTCATTAATATTATGATTTCAGTAGATGAAACCCACTTACATGGAACAAGCACACAGGGGCCACTGATTTTAAATTCTAGCTTCTAAAGAATGTTGGTTTCAACCTCCCACCGCAGACCCCACACTGCAGCAGTAACTGATCATGATACAGAGCCAGTGATTTTTCATCGCCCTTGGGGAGACGAGAACCCACGACGTCTGAGTGGCATGTCACGACACTAGCCACTATAACAGCGGACCAGCATATATCTTAAATGAAAACCAACGTCTAACCTAGACACTCTTTCAAAATACATCGTTCCACTTCGAAGAAAATACTATGATTTTCTGCAAGCGAGAGATTTCGTTCAGGACGAACTCCTTCCCTTGTTACTTGAAAAGAGGCAAATGCAGCAGTTTCAACATCCACCCCTACCTTAAAGCTTCGGTCTCCTTTGACCAAATCTTTTAGGGTAATTAGTTCTCAACTGCTCTTAATTAGTATGCAGGTATAAATTAAACGACTGACTCATTTTCTTATATCTATTATTTTCTTCGTTATTTTCAATGTAACTGCCTTTTCTGGGAATTACTCTTTTCGTATCTTTATTTATCTGTTTATTTGTCATCTCTGTTTTCTCTTTCTTCACACACACATAGGCATCTTCTATCATGAAGTCCTGCTTTCTCTCTTCACAATTCTGGATTTGTGGATGAATATATTATGACTAAGCTCTGTAATGGAGCCCGGAAAAAATTGCTATAAACTGTAGATTACGATGGATTAAACCTAACATCTGAATTATGCAAAAGATATTTCTCACAAAAACCAAGATAAGCTTAAAACTAGCGAGAACGTCTCCCTTCAAAGAAGAAAAATTCCCATAATGATTTATTATTTAAAGTTGATAAGAAGCCTGAAACTGCAAAGACGATTGCATATTTAAAAAGAAGAGGGTAATACGAAGTCCAGAACTGCAGGGTCGAACCAAGTCGAAGGAGGCACAGAAAATATCTTCAGAACATGTCCGATTTAAAGCACAGAAAATTGGAATTACCATAAAGCTCATTTAAATCTTGGTTCAAACTTTACTTTGCGATTCATGAACTTCAGATATCCAAATTTAATTCAGCGCAATAACTAATGTCATTAAAAAAACAATATTGATTCTAAGTTCTATCATTCGTAGTTATAGGTCTACGTCCCACAAAAGCTCTCTCTCTCTCTCTCTCTCTCTCTCTCTCTCTCTCTCTCTCTCTCTGTGTAATTGTCTGCCTGCCTATCTCATATACACATCCGAGTACCTCATTTCCTCTGACAGGATTTAAAACAATTTTCAACAAGCGTTGAAACAGAACAGAGAGAAATTTAGTAAGAGAATTCGAGTAAAAACGATATTCACAAACGATCTCCCTCTAGTGTTGAGTGCAAGGATGCATTAAGCGCACAGAACAAAACGCGTATTAGCCGCAGACCAAACAGCATAGGCTATCAGGCATTGCAAAACAACGGAGCCTCGCATCGTATAGGGAATTACACATCGTGTAGCGATTCACATCCGCTCTCTCTTTCTCTCTCATTCCATAGTTTTAAATATGGAGGACGGTTACGGCAGACGAGCGTTGCCGACAGGGAAAAGTCCAGCGCGTCATCACGCTAATGCCCTAATGTATAAAAAATGATCTCGAATTATGTATGGAGCCATTTCCATAATGCCGCTTTGTTGTCGTCGTAATGAGGCTGACTGATGGAGATACGAGTTATGTAGGTTTAATGTTAGATCTCTCTCTCTCTCTCTCTCTCTCTCTCTCTCTCTCTCTTGTGCGAAAAATGAATCGCAAATTTATCCCTACAGTTATTTGGATTGTACTTTTTTTGGCCCACTGAAGCTTGAGAGCTGCAATAAAAATGATCTCACCAGTGTTGGTATTTTTAAGAGCTCCAGCAAGTTAAACATAATTGGACTGAATTTGGGCTTATACTGGTGCATATAAAATTGCTTAAATGCAAAGAAATGAAAAGCGTGAATCCTGACCCTTTTTTTCTGACCATAGCAGTAAAAATGTACATTAAATGTACTTACAACAAACATACTGATGACGGTAGGAGAGAGTAAGTAGAGAGAATGCGTAATGTAACAATGTTTGGACGTATTTTGGCAATCAAATACTTATTAGTAGAAGCTGTCGATTATAACGACAAACTTCTCGCAGTACCTGAGCTTTCATGTCTAGGAAGAGGACTTACCAACTGTTTAGTTTTTTAAAGGTCCGTTTAAACTCAATCTCCACAAAACCAGAAATTTATATGTATTTTCTAATTCCTTCTGGTATATTGCTTTTATGTGTAACCGTACAGATAGTTGGTAACCGGACAATTGTGGCTTTTTTCATTTATGTACTTTTCTTCGTCAGTCCGGGAACATTTCCCCATCTCGTTTTTCCGTATATTGCCTTAAAAATGAATTTTGACTAAACCCCTCTCTCTCAATGTTTGTAAAATTAGTCCATTTCTAACTGGCCCATTCAATGAGCTTAGTTGACGGCATATATCCGTCAGGATAATTCTCTCATGTTGAAAATTCTGTACAAAAATTGTGGTGGTAATTCTGATTTTTCTCTGCAGTAGCAACAATAACTCCAGCAGTTTAATTTTGCCGTTACTAGTCCTTTTTTCCACTTCCCTGAAATTAAGGAAACAAGAGAACGATTTTTTTTTTACCCAGTCTTTCATGCAAACAAGTAATGTATATTTTATGATGTGTAAATTCTCTAAAAGTGTTCCTTTTAATCGTTTGAGAATCTCCGAGAGTCTATGCCTACTGTATTCATCAAATGCTTCTCTCTCATCATGACTGATATTACGAATACTATAAAATCCCTGTTGATTAATCAAACAATTTTTTTTGAAATCGCGATTCCCTTTGACGTTTAGCAATGGGTCACTACAAGTTCCATAGTGTTTCTCGAGCAACTGCTGACATTAAATTCCAAGTGATTCCTAGACTGCAAGAACTGCAACAGTTAAAAAAAGTACTTAAAAGGCAGGTTACGAAAACGCGAACTGTGATTCCTCTCTTATGAATACCCCGAATATTAATAAGGGAGTTTCATATCTTTATTTAGTAGTGTATATATATATATATATATATATATATATATATATATATATATATATATATATATATATATATATATATATATATATATATATATATATATATATATATATATACATATATATACACATATATAAATATATATATATATATATATATATATATATATATATATATATATATATATATATATATATATATATATATATATATATATATATATATATATATATCAATCGTTTTCTGTGGCACCCACGGGGATGCATAGGGCCTCGATGAACTCAGGCCACCACATGAGTGTTGGGATCTCTTGAGGAGTTAGCCAAGGACACAATATTGTGGCATGAGTTCATTGAGGCTCCTATGCATCCCTGTGGGTGCCACAGGAAATTATATATATATATATATATATATATATATATATATATATATATATATATATATATATATATATATATATATATATATATATATATATATATATATATATATATATACTACTCTCCGTTTTCCTGCTGTAATGAATTTTGTAATACCTTCTACTACTGCAGTTCTGCAGGAAAACATAAATCAATACATATCGAAGAAAGACAGGCGCATCGCACAGAAATGGCATATCATTAAATGAGTAACTTTTTACCAGGAGTATATCTAACTGTAGATTACGTTTATAGCCTCAAAAACAAATCGAGCATCAAAAGCGTCGGAGAAAAGAAATGCAAAGATAAGTATACTAGCCACCATATTAATGATACAGTCCCTGACAACACTGAGCAGTAACAGTGAATCAGATGAATGCTTTGGCCACATCTTCTCATAATGGCTTTCTAAGCAATGGAAATGCTCGTCTTGGAACCAACTATAGATCTGTAAAGAGAGAGCTATAAAAGACGTGACGTCAGGGGTAAAAATAAAGAATAAAAATGCGCCGAAGTTTCTTCGGCGCTATCGAGTTTTCTGTACAGCGTATAATGCTGTATGAAACTCTCAGCCGCGGCCCACGAAACTCTCAGCCATGGACCATAAAACTTTCAGCTACGGTCCGGTGTGGTCTGGCACCTATAGCGGTGCCAGACGTACGATCGTGGCTAACTTTAACTTTAAATAAAATGAAAACTACTGAGGCTAGAGAGCTGAAATTTGGTGTGTTTGATGATTGGAGGGTGGATGATCAACATACCAATTTGCAGCCCTCTAGCCTCAGTAGTTTTTAAGACCTGAGGGCGGACGGACAGACAAATAGCCATCTCAACAGTTTTCTTTTACAGAAAACAAAAACTGCATCTAGCAACAATAAGGGAACGGAAAGAGGATACAAACGCTCTCATTCGTTAGACTAAAGTCGGCTTCATAAATCACTTCCCCTTTTAGCCTGAATTACGGAGCTAGCATTTTCACCCAAAGGTACAAAAGAATAAAGCAAAATAAAGCTCAAAAGTTACACAAATCTTTACAAAGTCAACGGCAAAATGTGCAAGCTTTGCCAAATGTGAATGTCCTCCTCTCTCTCTCTCTCTCGTTAGCAAAGAATCCGAGTGAATATCTCACGCATGATATTTATTAACTATCTTCTTTTAATTCAGCATTCTTTGGCAGCCAGGATGTTCGTAATGACCGCTGGAGAGAATTTCCCGAATGGTTCAAAGACATGGCTTCAGAAGAAGCATTTTCTGACAAAATTTAAACCCTGCCGGGGCTATAAAAGCTCGGCTTGTTTGTTAGTGGAAGAGTTGGAATACTTCATCCTTTTATAATGTAATCTGGGAGTTCCATTACTGGTTCGGGAAAAGATTTATGGGTCGTGTATGTGTTTGTCTTTAGGAGGACGTTTATTTCACCCAAATGATACTTAAATTTTCTTTTTTAGAATGATGGTATTAGTTGATCTCATTTAAAATTTCCTTTTTAGAATGATGTAATAGTTGAGCTTATTTACTGCCATTTAACTAAACTAGATTTTCTCTTGAAAAATTTTAAGTGAGGTAGTTATAAAAGTATATTGTAATGGCATTGGTAAAAAACTTTTGGACCTGTAGGGGGATAGTGTTGTCAGTGCACATCATGCGGTGCACTGTAGGCATTACTCAAGGTTCTTTGCAGTTTGCCTTCGGTCCATAGTTGCAACCTCTTTCATTCCTTTTGCTGTACTTCCTTTCATATTCTCTTTCTTCCATCTTCATTTCCACACTCTCCTAACAATTAATTCACAGTGCAACTGCGAGGTTTTCCTCCTGTTACACCTTTCAAATCTTTACTGTCAATTTCCGTTTCAGCGCCGAATGACCTCGTAGGTCCTAATGCTTGGCCTTTGGCCTAAATTCTATATTCATTTCAATTCAATTTAAAGAACTCTTGCAGTAGCCTTGCTTAGTAGCTCTTGTAGATATGTAAATGACGAACACTTTTCGAATATTTTGATAAGACAGAACAATTCCACTAACCCGGCCAACTGAAGGCTCCATTTACGGCCTAAATGCAATGCTTAGATACTTAACTAACAACAGAAATTTGCACAACCTTGGCAGAAAATCGGAATTTCATCTTCAGGTTTTCACTACTACTCTTAGACTTTTAAAACTTAAATTTACTATTAATATCAAAGTGTTTACGCTTCAGAGGAAGAAAATATGTTGCTAACCGCGTAACTTTGAGAGCCTAATTCAATAACCACATGTGAATTAATTTTCTCCACAGATTTAGAGTTTGATTTTTTTTTATTAAGTTAACTACGACTTAGCGACTTTCATTGTTTCAAGTAGCTCAGCAGGTTTCGCTTGAACTTCTAAGCGTGATGGTAGCAAGTTCAGTCACCGTTCATAATTTGTTCAGTTTCTCTGGCAACACAGCCTCACCGTCTCTTTGAGCTAAGAATAGAGGGGATTTGGGGTTGCACACAGGTATAACTGCTGCTTCATTAGCAGCCATCGCCTAGTTCCCCATGGTCCTTGAGTTGGAGGAGAGGGGGCTTAAACGTTGACCGTAAAGGTATTTGTTGGTTCTGTAGGACATTAGGCGACAGTGTATAGTGACCTGTCCCCTTCTTTTGCTGCTCTTGAGCTGCGACTGAACATCCACAATTAACTGGATGAGGATAAAAAATCTTTGAGAAATGCGAAAATAGTAGAAATATTAAAAATATTAAAAATACTGCCATGGTTATTGATGCTTCGTAAGATTTGTTTAAATTATCATTTCTTTCATTTGTATTGTTAAGCCTTTGATCTTAGATAGTACCGCGCACAAAATTCCCACTCCTCCTTGACTTGCCCGTAATGTAGACAATGGTTCTCTTAGTTGGTGTTCTGAAATTCATTAAAAAAATGGTCGTTCAATAATATAAAAGAGAAATATCTGGGTCTTCCGTTGAAAATATTAATGTATCTCCTTTCAATTTAAAAGTTACTTTTTTGGGCCCCGTTTCTTTTTTTCAGGATAATGAACCATTTTTAGTTTTCTGTTAAAGAAAACTATTGTGCCGGTTTTGTCTGTCCGTCCGCACTTTATTCTGTCCGCCCTGAGACCTTAAAAACTATTGAGGCTGCAAATTGGTATGTTGATCATCCACCTCCAATCATCAAATATAGCAAATTGCAGCCCTCTAACCTCAGTAGTTTTTATTTTATTTAAGGTTAAACTTAGCCATAATCGTGCGTCTGGCAACAATATAGGACAGGCCACCACCGGGCAGTAGTTAAAGTTTCATGGGTCGCTGCTCATACAGCATTTTACCGAGACCACCGAAAGATGATCTATTTTCGGTGGCCTTGATTATACGCTGTACAAAAAACTCGATTGCGCCGAAGAAACTTTGGCGCATTTTTTCTTGTTTCTTACTTTTATTAAATTAATAATTATACTTTTTTTTATTTCGGCTCGTCTGGGGAAAGTAAGGTCTTTACACTAGAAATAAAATAGGAAATCGAGAATATTTCTGACAATTCCTTCTCGTGAAAAATACGGTATTGCAAAATGTATTTTTTCCCCTTCATCTTGCAAAAATGCATTATGCGATAGATGTGTATATTCACTATCTAATGGACTACTTTCGCAATGGAGGTTTAGTTACGTTTTGAACCACCTTAGAAGAATATGGTCACTATTTTACCAATAAAATAATTAAAACATTCCCATAGAAATCTAGGATATACATTTAGAAAATACGGCAATTAAAACATTCTTTTAGAAATTTAGTCCGTGCAATCAGAGGAAATCACATGTGTTCTGGTTATCTATGTTGTAACCGTTTACGCATACTTTATGAGTTTGTAAACAACATATGCATAAATGTGTTCTAAACAAGTTATCATTCACGAAACATTCCAACTTTCAATTGTATATATATATAAAAATGTATATATATATATACATTATATAACATATATATATATATATATATATATATATATATATGTATATATATATATATATATATACCCTATATCAAGCTGTTCCCTAACACAGTAAATGTATAGAATTATATATATATATATATATATATATATATATA
>NC_089758.1:13771733-13811733 GCF_040412425.1 Macrobrachium rosenbergii
TATAGTGGATTATATTTTTAGCATAACTCCAACAGCAGCGGGTATGACAAAATTCAACACTGCAGGCAAATGGAGAGGAGTATTTTTCTCCACGTACAACAGAGGCGATATCAACTTAAACCTGTCTTGATGGCTCAGTGGCCACTGCCACTGTACTTTCATTGTTTCCCAACCAGGTGACGAAGAACTTGGCACTTATAATTCCCCGTTGGTGTAAGTTATTCCCAAGGCATAGTGAATTGGATATTCGAAGAAATTTGTGGCTTAATACTTTTCTATCTATCTATCTATCTATATATATATATATATATAGGTCTATATAAATAATATATATTTGTTGGAAATGAATGCATGGAAACGGTATATATATAATATATATATGTATATATATATATATATATATATATATATATATATATTTATACATATATACACACATATATACTGTATATTATATATATATATGTATATATATATAATATTTATACCTATATATATTTACATATATACTGTATATTATTATATACATATATATATATATATATATATTTATACATATATACACATATATACTGTATATTATATATATACATATATACACATATATACTGTATATTATATATATACATATATATATATATATATATATATATATATATATTTATATATTATAGACACAATACTAAACAAAGATGAAACTCCCCTACTAATGTTCGGGATATTCATAAGATATGAATTACAGTTCCCGTTTTCGTAATCTGCCTTCTAAGTTCTGTTTTACTGCTGCAGCTCTCGCAGTCGAAGAACGAATTAAAATCAGACGTCAGCAGTTGCCCGAAGCTGAGAAACCCCAGTGGATGTCATGGAAGTTCAAGAACAACCGGAATGATACAGCAGTGACCCACTGCTTAACGTGAGAGTGAATATCTTGCGAGATTGAAAAAAACGGTTTAATTAATCAACATGGATTTGAGAGTACTCTTGATAGCAGTCATAATGGAAGGGGAGCATTTAATGAACACAGTTGTCCTCTAGACTTTCAGAGGACGTGGGGTTCGAAGCAGGTTTTTTTTATCAGCATGAATTATAAACTGCTGATTCTGAGTTGGAAGGAATTGTTTTGGTAGTATGCAGAGTAGGAAGACAGGGATAGTCAGTGATACTTGGGGGGTCCAGGGGGAACGGAGCCCATCCCCCCGACCAGGGCAGAGCACGGCGCCCCAAGTTAGGTTAGGAAGGTAAGGTCTGGTTAGGTCAGGCCACGGCATTCTAGGAACCGTTGGGATTTCTCATGCTTACCCCTGTCTCCCTACCCTGCATTCGCTCCAACAGTTTTAAAGAGCTTAAACGCCTTACGGCGTAAACTACCTGTTTGGAAGAAAGACTGAGTGAAAAATGAGTTGTCCTTTATTCAGTTTTAGGGAAATGGAAAAATGAATGAAAATAAAAGGCAAAATTAAACTGCCGAGTTTACTGTTGCTACAGCAGAGAAAAATGAAAATCAACACTACAGTTATTCTATAGTAAGTTCAAAATGAGAAAATTATTTTGACGGTGGCCCTTATTTGACGGTGATATGCCGTTCACTAGGCTTATTGAAAAGGCCAGTTAGAAATGGACTATTTTTACTAACATTGGGAGAAGGAAGTTTAGTAAAAAGAAAAAAATAATAATGTTCCAGGCAACATACTGAAAGACGAGATCGAGAAATGTTCCCGGATAGACGAAGAAAAGTACATCAATGAAAAAAAAGCACAATTGTCGGGTTACCAACTGTCTGTACCGTTATACATAAACGCAATCTGTCACAAGACTTAGAAAGCACTTTCAAATTTCTGCTTTTGTGGAGAGTAAGTTTAAATGAAACTTTTACGAACTAATCAATTGATTAGTCCCCTTCCTAGCCATGAAAGATCAGGTACTGCGAGAAGTTTGTCGTTATAATTTACCACTTCTAGCAATAAGGACTTTACTGTCAAAAGGCGTGCAAACATTGTTAAATTACTCATTCTATCTACTTACTCTCCCCCACTTTCATCAGTTGTTAACGTATGCTTGTTGCAAGCACATGTAATGTAAATTTTTACTGCCATGGACGAGTCTTCTTGAAGATTCTATATTAGACGAAACCGGGCAGGATTCACACTTTTCATTTCTTCCCATTTAAGCAATTCTATATTCATCAGTATAAGCCCTAATTCAGTCCAATTAGGTTTAACTAGCTAGAAAGTTCTTAAAAATACCAACATCGTTGAGATAATTTTTCTGATACACGAAAACTTTTATTGCAACACTAAAATTTTCAGTGGGCCAAAAAAGTACAATCCAAACAATTGCAGGGATAAATTTTCGATTCATTTTTCGTACAAGAGAGAGAGAGAGAGAGAGAGAGAGAGAGAGAGAGAGAGAGAGAGAGAGAGAGAGAGAGCGATCTAACGCTCAACCTATATAGTTCGTATCTCCTCCAGTCAGCCTCATTACGACGACAACAAAGCGGCATTATGGAAATGGCTCCATACATAATTCGGGATAATTTTTTATACATTAGGGCAATAGCGCTGGACTTTTCCCTGTCGACAACGCTCGTTTGCCGTATCCGTCCTCCATATTTCAACTATGGAATGAGAGAGAAAGAGAGAGCGGATGTGAATCGCAACACGATGTATAATTCCCTCTGTGAGGCCAGACTCCGTTGTTTAGCAATGCCTGATAGCCTATGCTGTTTGGTTTGCGGCTGATACGCGTTTTGTTTTGTGCGCTTAATGCATCCTTGTATACAACACTAGAGGGAGTTAGTTTGTGAGTATCGCTTTTGCTCATTTTCTCTTGCTAAAGTTCTCTTTGTTGTTTCAACACGTGCTAAAGAATATTTCAATTCATATCAGAGGATAAGGGGCACTCGGATATCTTTATGAGACAGGCAGGCAGACGTTTACAAACACACACACGCACACAGATTGTTCGTAGAACTGCAACCACGAATGACAGATCTTGAAATCGTAATTGACAGTTTTTTAAAGTCATGAGCTATTGCTCTATATTAATGCAGTGTTTCTGTGTTTCATGAGTTTTAAATATTTCAGGTTTTAGATGTGCTTTATGGTAATTTTTTTTCTACGCCTTTCATTGCACTTTTTCTGGAATCGACACTGGAATTTTGAACTTTAAAAATAATATTTCCTTGGGTTTGTGTTGTTTTTTCCGTTTCAGAATTATCATTAACTTAAGATAATTAATCATCCGAGGACCCTTCCTTCGCTGAAGGAAGATGTTCCTGTGGAGTTTTACGCAATTGGTATTCGTAAGAAATTTCTTTTGTTTAACTGAAATTGCTCCGAATGCTAGTTTTAATCCAACATAATTTCATAGCAACTTTTTCCGGGCTCCATTACAGAGCTTAGTCATAACATATTCATCCCCAAATTCATAATTACGGAACCAGGTAAGCAGGCTTTCATGAAACAGGGCGCCTTAGTATGGAAAAAGACACAACAGAGGTAACAAATAACTGATAAATGAAGATACGAAAGAAAACAAGTAAAAAATGCGCCGACGTTTCTTCGGCGCAATTGAGTTTTCTGTACAGCCGCTACAGTGTATAATCAAGGCCACCGAAAATAGATCTATCTTTCGGTGGTCTCGGTATCATGAGCCGCGCCCCATGAAACTTCAAAAACGGCACGGTGTCGTCCCATCTTGTATAGTTGCCAGAAGCACGATTATGGCGAACTTCAACCTTAAATCAAATAAAAATACTGAGGCTAGAGGGCTGCAATTTGGTATGTTTGATGATTGGAGGGTGGATGATCAACATACCAATCTGCAGCCCTCTAGCCTCAGTAGTTTTCAAGATCTGAGGGCGGACAGAAAATGCGGACAGAGTAAAGTGCTGACGGACAGACAAAGCCGGCACAATAGTTTTCTTTTACAGAAAACTAAATAAAGAAAGTATTCCCTATAAAGGACAAGTACACTGAAGCACAACGAAAATATTAGGTATGAGATAATAAGATCAATTAATACATGCATACTAATTAACAGCAATTGAGAACTAATTACCTAAAACAATTGGGGGGCAAAGGATGCTGAAGCCTTAAAACAGAGATGGATATTAAAACTGGTACATATGAACTAATTAAGTAATAAAATAATTTATTTGATATCACTTTCTCGTGATCTTAAATGGAAAAATAAAGTCCGCAGTAGTATGCATGTAGTATATTACTATATACTCGATCAGTTGGCAAAAGTTTCCTGTATGTAGCAATATACTACATACATACTGCTGCGGGCTTTATTTTTCCGGTCAAATAATTTTTTTTCATTATGATTCGGACAATTCTGCTGTTTGAAAAACGCTATTAAGCGACAGGGCATAAATGAACAAAAACTGTTCGAATTGCAGAAGCAGTCATGGTAACGCCATCCTCGGACGTAGTAAATATTAGAAAGAAAAATAGCATTCAGTATTTCATTCGAAAGTTAAACATCGAAGCATGCAATATATCTCAATCTATTTTATCTATAAGTTTGAATATAATAGATTTTTGTACATATACACACATAGAAGTACATATACATACACACACACACACACACACACACACACACACACATATATATATATATATATATATATATATATATATATATATATCCATTCATACATACATACACACACAGTATATATACATATAATGTAAATATATCTGTGTGTCTGATTGCATTCACAGTCTACATGAAAAACTGCCTTAAAGTGTCGAAGTACTAAACGTATTTAAGCTGCTGGGCCAATTTTGCATATGCCACATAATCAGAGTAGTAATTTGTATGCAAACGACTGAAATGCTCCCATTCATAAACTCCAATCAAATTAAGTCCATGCGAATATGATGATAAGCCCAATCCCCACAAAATTTACCGCAATCGTAAACATAAACATTCTGAACGGCTGAATAGCCTGAGAGTCATAGGCCTACACTGCCCTAAAACGGAAAACTGCAGTGTCTGCAACATTTTCGAAACTGAGATATGCCACCTGTTGGGCTCGTGAAACACTAATACACAAGTTACTGCAGTTTCAGAATAATTCTTCAATACTTTCCACGAGTTTTAGGGGGTCCCATTTGCAGTATCTGCAAAATCAGTAGTCAGGCAAGGGAGAACAATCTGCGAACAATCACGACGAGCACTGACGCTGAAGTGACTCTGAAGTGAAGAGGCCGCTTGTTTGAGTCCAGAAGTGAGGACGAGTGACCGAAAAACACCAACTGCCTTCATTGTAGTTTCGTAATTGAGTTTTCTGCTCACAATGAACGCGCGCTTACTCGGTGCAATGTAGGCATTACTTAAGGTTCTTTGCAGCGTCCCTTCGGCCCCTAGCTGCAACCCCTTTCATTCCTTTTACTGTACCTCGGCTCACATTCTCTTTCTTCCACCTTACTTTCCACCCTCTCTTTACAATGGTTTCAACGTAATTTTCAGCACTGATTGACCTCATAGGTCCCAGTGCTTGGCTAGTGGCCTAAATGTTAGCCTATAATCAGTTTTATTCAGTTCAAAAGGTACTTGTAGTAGTACCAGGGAATATTCATGGATTTGCCTTTCATTTGTTTTGTTTTCCAGTTTTCTCTATTTTGTGTTAATTGTGATTTGCATATATTCCCATTTGTATTTAGTTACACCAAGTGTATGTGCTACAGAAATTGTTAAATTTCCATTAAATTTTACAATCATACTTATAAATGTACATTTATTGAGGATCTCTTGTAGTTTGCATTTTCCTTTTATTGCACATTTATCCTTTTTATATACTCGTTTTGGTCTTTCTTTGACTTTTATCGCTTTTACATCCTCCTTTACCTACATTTCTCTGTACTGGTCTCTCAAACGTCTGTATTTTTTTGGTTTCTTCGACAGATTTTTGTTCTTGGATCTTAAATCTTCCTTTGAATCACTATTTTTCAGCATACATATTTAGTTTACCTGCGATCTATTTGTGATTTCCTTTTTTTTGGTCCCACTTATCTATGGAAGTCTTGTCTTTCTGTCTGCTTGTCTGTCTTTATGCCGGTTTGAATTTATCTCTGTCCGTCGAGCTTTTTCAATGGAAGTCTGTCTTTCTGTCTGTTTGTCTGTCTTTATGTCGGTTTGACTGTGTCTCTGTCTGTTGATCTTTTTCTATGGAAGTCTGTTTTTCTATCTGCTTGTCTGTCTTTAAGTCAATTTGACTGTACCTGTATGTCTGTTAATCATTTTCTAAGGTAGTCTGTCTTTGTGTTTGCTTGTCTGTCTTTATGCCGGTTTGACTGTATCTCTGTCTGTTGATAATTTTCTATGGAAGTCTGTCTCTGTGTCTGCTTGTCTGTCTTGAAGTCGGTTTGACTGTACCTGTCTGTCTGTTGATAACTTTCTGAGGTAGTCTGTCTTTGTGTCTGCTTGTCTGTCTTCATGCCGGCTTGGCTGTATCTCTATCTGTCGATCTGCAATGCTAATTCGCCCAGGAGAATATTTTTATCTATACCTGTTCCCATCACTGCTACTATCCCCTTCGCCAAATATTAAATAAAAACACGTTTTACTTCTTTAACAGAAAAGGCACATCAAACATACATAAAATCATTCATAGGAAAAACAAAACAAAGATGATGGAGCATCATCATGAATTTCTGAGTCAACAGCGCTGACATCACCTGAGGATAGACGTGAAATGATACCAACATGTTTTCGGGGGAGTATTCATTCAGTTGCTGAACCTGCAGTACACCCTGTGTGTGTGTGTGTGCGCGCGCGCGCGTTTGTGTTTTGGAACTTTTTCTGTTCAAATCTCGAAATCTAATGATCAGTAACTTAATTTTCGAATCTGTAAAATGTGACAGTTTTTGACGAAAGGAACGATAGAAGTGATTTATAGTCTTTAATATCTTTCGGAGGTTGAAAAAAACCAACAGAATTGTGACACAACCATTTTCGAATTGTTTTTTGTTCAATAAAAATGGCGAGAGGGTCATGGTGTAATTGTAATAAAAATATTTTAGTCCTGAATTTGTGATAAGATGAAACGGAAGCCTTTGAATGATGAATGTGTTGTTCTTGCATTTTAATAAATTATTATCTATTCATTAATTTATTGTTTTGTAATAAGTGGATCTCTTCTTTCTGTATTTCCCTTTACTTCCATATTCTTTGGAAGCTTGAATTTCAAGTGAATGGTCCCTGTGGTGGGCTTGTCCCCTATGAATAGGTTTCATCAACTGAATAATAATAATAACTAGATGAACAGCCCGGCGCTGCCCGGGAAAACTCTGAATGACAACCGATAAACTCTCTCTCTCCACTTACCCTCACTCTTTCCCTCTTACTCTCCTCCCTAACACCCACTCTACTCTCTCTTTCTCTCTCTCACTTCCTCTCTCTCTCTCTCTCCCTTTCTCTCTTTCCCTCTTTCTCCTCCCTAACATGTCCTCCACTCTCTCTCTCTCTCTCTCCCCTTTCCTGTTAAGATAGTTTCTTCAATTAGATTGCCCAACATTTTTGACATTTTATATTTCACCACTCCTCACTCCCCATTCCTATTGGGGGACTGAACTTGGACTTAAAGGGGCATTGGGAGTGTCACTTTTCACCTCAGCGACCTTGAAAACTATGGATTAGACACTAATATCTGTCATTTTTTACATTCTATTTTTCACCCCTTCTCACCCCACCTTCCTATTGGGGCTGAACTTGGGCTTAAAGGGCATCGGGGGTGTGAATATTCATCTGAGTGACCTAGAAAACTGTGGATAAGAAACTAATATCTGTCATTTTTGGTTATTTTTACATGTCACCCCGTTCCCACCCCCAACGCCTTTGGTGCCAATGATGTTTTACCTCGCCCCACAGTATTCTTTTCCAGATAGCAAGTCATATGTACACCGAAATAAGATATGATACACCCGTAGAGTTTCTATATTTAAGGTTAAAGTTAGCCATAATTGTGCTTCTGTCAATGATATAGGATAGGGGAATGACGTCACACTGGTTAACAGTCCAAAATGATTGCCAGTACTGATTTGACTCCATTAGGTCATGCTGAGCTCCGTGCATGAGTCATGACACCACAGATTTGAGTTTCCGGAATTGTGAAGTATGCAATCGATATCTACGATATAAGATCTATTAAGTTATATATCATTAAGAAGATCTTGGATCATTCTGTCTGTACATCTTTTTTTTTTTTATTTTGATCATGCACAGTCTAAATACACACGCATCTTGCTTCTTTTTTCTTTTAAATTGGTGTTGGCCTCCATAAGCAATTCCACATAGACCACGTTAATTGAAATGAAGCATAGACTTATGCAGCCAGTTCCGATATTAGGGTATTAATTCATCATAATCCTGCATGTCAAATGTTAATATCATTGTAAGATTAGGCCTACACATAAAATTCTTATATTTTCAGGCAATGCAGGGCATAGGCCTACACATTAATTTCTTATGTTCTGAGGCAATGACAGGGGATGGGTCTAAGCGTCAATTTCTTATTGCAAATAGTTCTCCATCCGTATCTGTTAGAAACAGAGGAGCTTTTAATTAATACAGTAGCTCCGACCTCTCGATATATAATGAATATGCATAGCGTGAAATGTACACGTATAAGCATGTGCATATACACATACATGTGTACTGGCGTCGATGGCCATAGTAAATGTAAGGACACTTATACCACAGAGAATAAAAGTCAAATTTGTTCCATGTAGCCGATGGCGCACATAGACCAATCACAGGGCTGTCTCAGTCGTACATTCAGATATCGAACTGCTCGCAACGAATTATACTGAAAATATATTTACGAAAGGGATAACAAGTTATATTACTGTGATGGGTAAATATAAGGCTGCTGTGGCATTTCTATGAAAATGAAGGCTATGGTAGGAAGGCATCATAAGATACTTAACGAAATAACAAAAGAATAAATGATATGTGGAAAAGTTATGCATGAGATGATCCAAACCAGTCTGCGAGTGGCCCATGAATCATTTGATTTTGGGGGCATTCTTGTAGATTACCCTGTTGGACAAAAGGATACATAAGAGTCAGTAAATTTCTCTCTCTCTCTCTCTCTCTCTCTCTCTCTCTCTCTCTCTCTCTCTCTCTCTGTTGTTAGGAGAATATTCTAGCATAGACAATATTCATAAAGATCTTGATTACTTTTAATTAAAACAAATAACTAAATTTCAATTAACAATAGCAGGTAGATAATTCTTAACACTTGTATTTTACGAATAGGTCTATGTTTATTCTACAATGTTAGGTTACTATATGAAAAATTTTCGAAGACACTACAAGCACCATAACATCAGCAACAAAATCAAGAATAACGACAACTCGAACCGCAATAAAACGGGTGAATATAAGATAGGCCTATAATAAACCAAATATCATAAGCTGCGTAAACCGAAAAAAAACACATAAGACATTTAGGTCTACGTCACTTTTTATGATCCTGTTATTCTGAAAGGAGAAATGTCCTTAAGAAAATTCTCAGCAAATTATATCCAATATGACTCGTATAGCCTATCATTCTGTAACTTCAAGTTAAGCATAGGCATATTCTGGTTCAGTAGAGTGCAGTCACTGCTTGTCATCCCACCGAATGTGTAAACGATTGCAATGAAATCGATTTTATGACAATTAAAATGTAGTCAAATTTCCTAAAATCAATATTAAATATCAATCTGCGTAGCTCTGAGAAAGTCTGTGTGTTTAAGTTTAGAATGGCGAGCATACATGACAATATCAGACGGTGATTATTAGTGTTCTGAAATTCAAGTGCACTGATTCGAACGCAAGACATTCCTTGTGTCACCTCCGTATTCAAGTGAACTTCATTTACGAAAAACAACATTGCAGCATCGCGGAACACTCGTGACTTCATTCATATTTTCCTATTTTTTTAACCATTTTTAGGGAGATGCGTATTATGATTTTATTTCAAGGGATAATATAACGTTTCCTGTTGAGAATCAGCAGAACGTATTTTATTTCGGTAAAACAACCATCGCAAAATCAATAAAGATGAAAACAACCACAGATTAACCAACTCATCGTAACCATTGCCAACCAATCAGCTTCAAGGGATGGTCGTGACGTAAGCAGTGGGTGGGGTTTAGCTGCAAAGAGCGGTGGATTTTGCTATATACAATATACAGAAAACTCGATTGCGCCGAAGAAACTTCCGCGCATTTTTTACTTTTTTTTAGGTCAATTTGAGGCCTTCTTTGAAAAGGCATTCATCATCTTTTTCTTTTCTTCCCCAACAGAGATAAGATTTATAGTACTTTATTTTCTGAACATCTCTCTATCTCTCTCTCTATCTCACTGAGTATTTTCGTTGCAACTCTTAAATGAATACATCAAATGTATTTATGTATATATATCTAATAATATATATATATATATATATATATATATATATATATATATATGTATATATATATATATATATATATATATATATATATATATATATATATATATATATATATATACTGTATATCATATATAAATACATTTATTCATTTAAGAGTTGCAAACGAAAATAATGAGAGAGAGAGAGAGAGAGAGAGAGAGAGAGAGAGAGAGAGAGAGAGAGAGAGAGAGAGAGAGAGATAGTCATGGTTCTGAAAATAAAGAACTATAAATCTTATCTCTGTCGGGGAAGAAAAAAAAAAGATGATGAATGCCTTTTCAAAGAAGGCCTCAAATTGACCACACAAAAAAAGAAGAAATTCCTCAAAAGTGATGCGGTAGCAGAATATTAAAAGATGGGACTATTTTCATTTTCATAAATGATGACTCGAGTTTTTTTTTAATTTATCCTAAGATTTTTCTCTTCATCTTGGCCATGTATTATGCGAATGTGCAGACTCACATTATATGTATACACACACATAGATATATTTATATATAAATATCGATATATACACACACATATATATATATATATATATATATATATATATATATATATATATATATATATATATATATATATATAAATTATACATAAATATATATAGATACATATATATATTTATATATATAAATATATATATATATATATATATATATATATATATATATATATATATATATATATAAATATATATATATATATATATATATATATATATATATATATATATATATATATATATATATATATATATATATACATATATATACATATATATATATATATATATATATATATATATATATATATATATATATATATATATATATATAAAATATATATATACATTTTACGACTTTACCTAGGGAAATGCTTACCATGAGCAAGTTATAGACTCTAAATGAATGGTTACGTTACTTACCTCTATTTTTGTATAAAATCTGACTGCTGTTGATTCAGGAAATCGGCAAAAAAAAGGGAAAAAAGGGTGAATTTATCTGAGCTGAGGGCTCTACTCACAAGGTATTTGTAAGTAAACAAATTAGGGTACGTTTAAGATTACGTGTATTTACATGAAATGAAATATCAGAAGATGAAATGGACTAATCAGGCAGGCAAGGCCTGAGAGGTTAATTATAACTGGGAAAACTTGAAAGTATAGCCGTTGGTGTGACGATGCTGACACAAGGCACAGTCAAGAGAGATTTCCACGGCTAACGAACCTTCTGTAATGGGAGAGATTTACGAATTAAAAGCCGGTAAGGATGCAGTAAAATATACATAGAACTAGGCAACCACAGAGGGTGCCAAGAAGCCTTGAACACACGATTTTATGTAACTATTTAGACACAGGGATTTTCGTAACACTGCCCTAACAAGGCAAGATTGGTACGAAAACACTGGCACTTAGAAATGGAGATAGAAGTTTAGTACGGCAATTAAAACAGTGACTGACTGGAAGAACCTTTGCAACAGATCACTTTACCTTGCAGAAGAGGTGGCTTCAGCGAGGGTAATAGCGGCGGAGGAAGGGCTAGGGACTTCTCTGGTGAGAAGACTAAAGGTCCCTACAAGATAGGACCACGTGGTAGGGCATGGCTCTCTGGAGGAGGCGTGAATAGAAGGGGGAGATGTGCCTCGCTCACATCCAGTAGTATGTCTCTCTTGTTCCTTCGGTGAGACCCTTATATGACTTCGGTCAGGGGACAGGAGGTTATCCACAGGTAGCTGGGTCATTTACGACTCAAGTTCCAGGTGTGCATGCATGCCAGCTGTCCTTTTCTCTTAATCTGCCTCCGGCCAGGCTTAGGATTCTGAAACCAAAGTCTCCCACAGTCATAATTTATATTCAAGAGGAGAAAGTTGAAATTTTCCAGCTTTAAGCGAAGCATTTGGTGGCTGGGATTCTTGGGAAATTATAATATATATATATATATATATATATATATATATATATATATATATATATATATATATATATATATAAAAATATATATATATATATATATATATATATACATATACACACACACAGTATATATGCTTAAAAATCACAGTAGATGATTTTTCAGTGTATAAGTAATACATGATTTTCAAGCTTATACAGTATATATATATATATATATATATATATATATATATATATATATACACACACACACACACATATATATATATATATATATATATATATATATATATATATATATATATATATATATATATATATAAAATGAACTTCAAGTCGTTTCTCCCTACCAATGGATGAGACCAGAGGAAACAGAACAACGGACATAGCTACATTCATATTTCAACTGCAGTATCGTGAATAAGCTCTTCGCACAAAATTTCCCCTATTTTAGCCACTTCAAACAACTACATATAAGGTTCATTAGCATTATATCGAAAATCTTATACGTACTGCGCCATTCACCTATTTCGCAGTTACTACCCTAATACTACTCTTGAATTTTGATACATTTTTATCTATTTATCAATTGATTTTTTCTATTTTAATAAGTGGCATCTCTTCTTTCTGTATTTCCCTTTATCTTCTCTTACTTCTCCTAATGAACACCATATTCTTTGGAAGTTTGAATTTCAAGTCAATGGCCCCTTGGGTTTGTTCCATACGAATGGGTTCCATCTGCTGAATAATAATAATAATAATAATAATAATAATAATAATAATAATAATAATAATAATAATACTATCTCACTTTCTGGATATAAAGTTCCCTCATTACCGAAAACTCTTTCACACTTTTTTTATAATATATTCCAGGTCTACCTCTTCTTCTTCTTCCTGACACCTCCGAATTAAACAATCTTTTTACCAGCCTATCGTCTTCCATTCTTTCTATGTGACTGAGCCATATCTCTACATTTCTCAGGCTTTCAATTGTTATGACAGATGTATTGCTGAGACAAGTCACCTCAACATGTACATACATACATACATACATACATACATACATATATATATATATACATATATATATATATATATATATATATATATATATATATATATATATATATATATATATATATATATACTGTATATTTTTTATGATGTTGCCTTGTAATATGTATATCATGCGATATTTTGATATATTTACTCTTTTGTTTATCATGTGTTATATGTAATGATAGTAATTATTGAAATATCATAACAGATCTCAAAAGAACTAATGATTTAAATAGCTTAATAACGTAATTTAGAATGAATAATGTCTTTCTTGATAAAAGCGTAGTATAAGGAACACGTGTGTCCTAGTGAGAACTTGTTTCATTTCAATTGTCATCAGTTGAGATAAGAGAGTGCTTTGTTTTGGGTTAACGTGAGGACAGTTTGGAATAACAATTGCCGATTCGTTCAGGAAATCAACTCAGTTTTTCGTCTTCTTTATAAAACACGTCAATCATAATAAGCCAATTGCTGTATGTTTTGATCGTGTAGAGGTTTCTGTAAAAGATTTGTCCTGTACGAGAATAAGACGATTGATTTCGCATTGTTACGTGCATTGTTCGAGTCACGTACGCCACTTTGAGAGAAAGAGAAACATGTCCTGATCAGTTACGTCATGTCTTGTAAGATTGCATTCAAAGCGTTTTGCTGGGAGTGACGTCACCTTCCTTCTAGAAATTTCTCTTTGATATCTCGTAACCGAAATGCCTTAATGACGTCTGTAATTGTTTCATGTGCTACTGGAATTCTGAAATCTGTTTCATTCTTATTTTTGAGACCGAGAGAGTAGTTATTAACGTAGAATTTTGTGGTCACTGGTGTTAGTCTTAGCTTTTTTGAGATCTGAGGGTAGGAAAAGTGTAACGGCGCTTTATTAACAGTGTGTTTTGTGGAAAAGCAGCTGCAGCAAGTGATTTTACAAAAATTTTCACAAACTTCTGTAAGGTAACGTGAATTTTACTTATTTTTACCTATTAATACCATGGTATAATAAGTTAGGGAAATTTTGTCCTTGCGAAATTATTATTGATAAATCTTTTGTGGAATTGTGTGTGTTCTTGTGTTTGCACTCTCTTCATATTTTCACATTTTTTTTATGCTTGTGCTGTAACATTTATTTACGTAGCATTTTAAATATTTCTTGGTAATTTAACATTGCATACTTGATTTAATTTTCATTTATTAAGATTTTCTTTTCAAATCTTAAGTGATTCTTGATAGTTCAAATTTTGCTTGATTAATTTAAATTCCTGATAAAGTTTGTGTGAATTAGTTTTGTTTCATAATTTAATTCAAGAAATAATTAAGTTTTGAGCGATTTTCAAGTAATAGTAAATTGTTCAGATTGTGAATTCTAATTAAAAATTTTGAATTTAAAAATAAATTTTTGTATTTAATATTTTTAGAAAAACAGTGTTTCATTTACTGACCACCAGCGAATAGGATTAATTGTGTGTCCATAAGGCAAAGTGATTAACATGTTTTGTTCTTTTAGTTTTGCTAAAGTGAGTTAAGACCAGGGAAACAGCTAAAGTTAATTGATGGAGTGATGCCCTTTTACAAAACAATAGTTCTAGTTTAATTGTTGATACCTCACACATATTCTGCTAAACTGAGTTTGATTTTTTCAAGTGATTAATAAGTTTTTTAAGGGATCACTGTTACCTTTAGAATACTCAGTCGTAATTCCTATTGTTATGAGAGTTCAGGTATCTGGCTGAAGTGAGGTAAATTTTTGAATTTTGAAATTAGTTGTGTAATAACCAGGTACTTGGTACGCATTGTGACATTATACATACATATATATATATATATATTTATAATATCTGTATACATAATGTTCATGTTTATATATATATATATATATATATATATATATATATATATATATATACATATATACATATTTGTATATATAATGTACTGTATATGTAATTATATATTATATACATATATATATATATATATATATATATATATATATATATATATATATATATATATATATATATATATTTGTATAAAGTTAAGTATACCTTAGTTTTACCAGACCACTGAGCTGATTAACAGCTCTCTTAGGGCTGGCCTGAAGGGTTAGACTTATTTAAAGTGGCTAAGAACCAATTGGTTACTTAGCAACGGGACCTACAGCTTATTGTGGAATCCGAACCACATTATAGCGAGAAGTGAATTTCTATCACCAGAAATAAATTCCTCTAACTCTTCATTAGCCGGCCGGAGTTGTACTATATATATATATATATATATATATATATATATATATATATATATATATATATATATATATTTATATAGATATATATATATATATATTTATATAGATATATATATATATATATATATATATATATATATATATATATATATATATATATATATATATATATATATATATATATATATATATTGTATATATATACAGTATATATATGTATGTATATAGCTTTGTATTTTTAATGCACATGTGATATACATAAGAGATGTTACAAATATACTCTCTAACATATATTCAGTAGATATTTGATTAAATTTCTTCACAACTTCAGTCAGTATATATCCTCTAATTTGAAATTGTCTTGAATAATGAGACCTAAACAGTATTCACATTATAATACAGATTGTGTGAACATTCACGAAGAGACCTTAACTTACTTCGTATGTTTATGGAGGCTGCGATTGTTAAGTAATGACTAAAATACTACGTGAAATGTTGCTGTAAACATTTCCTTCGTTTTAACACCCAAAATTAGTACCCCAATTAGTATAAAGGGCCTCTTGTCAAGTACTGCTCTTCATGGCTCGATAAATTCGGGTTAACGTAATTAACCTGTCTGGATACATGTTTTTGATAAGAAAAACATGAAATATTTTAGCTATTAAAGCTGTTTGTTGTGTTGCTGACTTTAGTGCCTTTTTGTCCTTATTATTATTATTATTATTATTATTATTATTATTATTATTATTATTATTATTATTATTATTATTATTATTATTATTATTTCGGAATTTAATGTATCTTAATCGACAGTGAAAATTCTTCACTCTTAGCACATTTACATTCCGAAAGTCGTGTAGTAAAGGCATGATTAAAAAAAAAAAATAATAAAAAAACTACCTTTTGTACTTATGCTTTCCGCTTTGAATGGTCTCGTATTCATTTTTTGTTCGAAAATGACAAACACAAGCGCGCAGATCAGATTTATAAAAGGATTTGGAATATTTCAGTACAAAAAAATTTTATGTTACAAAGTACTTTTTCAGAAATTCATTGATGTACACACACACACACATTATATATATATATATATATATATATATATATATATATATATATATATATATATATATATATATATATATATATATATATATATATATATATATGCTTGCCATAACAAGTACTGGCTCACGCAGTGGCCACATTACCATCACAATTGAACTGCAGACCAAAGAAATAACCCCGTGTTTAGGAAACTTTCCCCAACATCATCCATTTTATATACCTACACAGAAGAATCATCAGCAGCCCATCTAACTCCCCCGTAAAGAATAGCACTTCACCTATTTGTACCTCCCCCCGCGTTTCTCTGGGTATTTACACTTTCTTTCAAGAGCCACTTTCACGCTGTTCATCAAGTACTTTATAGGTCTTCCGTTTTTCCTCCCTCCTGATACTTCTAAATTTTTCCTTCTCTTACTTCCTTTTACTATGGTCAAATCCTTTAAAAAAAAATGCTCTGATCCTTCCTTTCACCTAAGCTAATTTTTTGCGTATGCAACATACTTTAGGAAGCCATATCTCTATGTCCGCGAAAGCGTTAAATATTCATTGTCAGCGACGCAGAAGTAATGTATTAAGAAACTGGATGCATGAACAAAGTAAACTTGTAAGTTTCACCTTGCTTTATAAGTGAACTTCTAAAGCAAGGTTACATTAAGTAAAAAGTGTACTTTTTTCACATTTAAACGAAAAAGAAATTGTTATATAACAAACAGATCCTGTAGAGCCGGTAGTGCCCTTATGTCAGGGTCTTGCTCACTGAGTTGCACGTAAAAAAAAAAAAGTATAAAGTAGATTTTGGTCGTACTTATGCGAAAGTGAATCTAATGCTGTGGGAATGAGTCTCAACACTCGCCATTGATTGGCTGGCGCCTCTCCCACATAAACCAGGTAACTGATTATGAAGGTCGATGGTCCTTTGCCGGAATCTCGATGACCGACTGACAGCTGGCGTCCTTGGTTAATCTGCAGGTCTAGTTCTTCTGGGAATATTTTTGGGGATTCTTGGATGGTCATGTCTTTATTGTAAATTGTGGTTGTTACATTCGTAGGTTTCAGAAGACCTAAGAGACAAACAACTGTCAGTGGACGATGTGTTTGACCGAACCAGGTGGCGGAAATCTGTCAGAAACATCGACCCCCACTGGGAAGTGGGAAAAGATGCAGAGAAAAAAGAAGGCATTCGTAAGTTTCCTGATATTCGTATTCATAGAGAACGGCTCTTGCGTGCTCTTAAGAGAGGGCATCTCTTTTAAAATTTAGACCCTATCTAGGATGCAGAGATGGCGGCTGTCCTATAAGCTGTGGTTGACACTCAATTTCGGTAGCAAATCCAGATGGCTTAGGCTAATATTACGCTGGTCGTTATCGTGCCTTCTCGTGGCGCCTTCTTGAACGTCATCCAGATATAAGCCGGGCATTGTGCTTGGGCGGTGCCGGGTTGTTCTTTCTGAAACTAGACATTTTTTATTATTATGATAAATCATAACTTTTACAACATCGTTTCAGCTAGATGGTTTGTCGTCCCCGGCGATAATTTCCCTTAGGGCATGTTCATCTGCCCGAGACGCACAGCTCATATATACTCGGCAGTACAGTTTGATAGGTGTTCCTTTGTGGAGTGGGGGATGGCGGAGTGTCCCGGTCTTCGACGATCTTCGTAATTTCTTCATCTAAGTCACGGTTAGAATAATCGTTATTGATGAAAACCTGGCCGACCCTGTCAAGGAAGTAAGGAAGGAAGGAAGGAATACAGAATTTTGGCCGAAAGCCAAGCGCTGGGACCTATGAGGTCATTCAGCGCTGAAAGGGAAATTGAGAATAGAAAGGTTGGAAAGGTGTAACAGGAGGAAAACCTCGCAGTTGCACTTTGAAACAATTGTTAGGAGAGGGTGGAAAGTCAGATGGAAGAAGAGAATATGAACGGAGATGCAGTAAAAAGGAATGAAAGGGGTTGCAGCCAAGGGCCCAAGTAATGCTTACGGTACACCGCATGAGGTGCACTGACGGCACTGCCCCCCTACGGGAAACCCCGCCGAGATCTCAAAGGCTGAGATGGTTTGGAAATGTGATGATAAGGGTTGATGAATAGTTGGTTAAGCAATAGATATGGAAGTAGCAAGAAAACAACCTGTAGGATAGACTAAGGAGTCCTAGAGAAAAGGCATAGACCTAATGGAAATTGAGGCAAAGAGAGCACAGGGTAGAGAAATATAATAAGAGCTTATTTCACGTCTAACCCCTAAATGGAAAAGTTGATAGAAAAACTTTTACGTAGATGATGATGCTATATCTTTCTAGCCTGCTTGCTCAAGAGGCTCCAGTTTGTCTGGCAACTTATCGCACACAAATCACAAACAAATTGAAGACAAGTTACCAACTTATTGGTAGTCTTAACTAGTGCGCTATACCAATATCCAGCATTTGTCAAAGATTTCGTTCTCAATCTGTTTGTGATACGTATCCAATAAGTTAACGATATAATCTGATGACATGTCTTAAGGAAGTAACCCTCAAGCATTCCAACTCATCGAACAAGCATGATAATCCATCGAGTACATTCAAGCACTGCAGTCAACTTATTCAAGCATTCTAGTCCTCTTGGTCGAGTGTTCCAATCCATCAAGTCGAGCGTAGGCGGGATATAGCTGCTGCGGACACATCGAGTTCGTCTCCGCCAGGGACGACAGGCAATTAAGGAAACGTTAGACCTGGCAGATCGCCGAAGCGTCATAATTGGTGTCTGCCACTCAGATTAGGGCACCGAAGGGATCACTCCTAACGAAGGGTGATTTCATTGCCGGTAATGCGCCGAGGTGCCGATTGTGTAATGGGTGGGAGCATGGGTGTGTTGGGGGGGAGGAGGGGAGGAAGGGCAGTGAAAGCACCAGAGATAAAGAGGAAGTAGAAATGGTTGGGCGACCTCAACCTAATATGAAGAGTAGATGAGGAGCAGAAGATATCATGGATATCGAAGGTTTGGAGATTGTTAATCTCGCTTTAACCTTTGGAATACTCCAATTGAAAATTATATATATATATAATATATATATATATATATATATATATATATATATATATATATATATATATTTATATATATATATAAACATACATAAATATAAATACATAAATATATATATATTAAATATATGTGTATATATATCTATATATATACACATACATCAAATATATATATATATATATATATATATATATATATATATATATATATATATATATATATATATATATATATATATATATATATATATATATATATATATATATATATATATATATATATGTGCAGGTGATAAAAAGCATTTTTAAAGATGATTAGCGAAACTGGCCCACGACTGGGGAGTTATTACACTGCTTTAGGTATCAGTCATGTCTATATTTTCTCTTTTTTCTTCTGAAGCTTTTTAGACTTGAGGCTGAGGTTGCATACACCCTAGACTATGGGCCGATTAACTAACATGGCTGTCAAAGAGCGAATGTGTTTTTTTATAAGAACGATCAAAAGCTCCAGTCGTACAATGAAAACGGACAGCAACACTCAAAACCCAAAATTAGTTTGCCCTACATTTGGTTCATAGACTCAATCGATTTATTTTTATTACATATTTATGTCCGTTGGGTCGCACAGTTCAACTGGGCCGACTTCTGCTCTCAATAGGAGGTTTATGAACTATTCTTTGAGGAAGAAGCGTTGCTTAAGAAGTCTGGAGGGAAACTGCTTTGTGAGCGGGCCTCGTCAAATGACGACTGCTTTAGCTTTAGGGTAAATTCCGGGTATCATCCTCTGACGATCAACATTTCGCACCATACAGTTTAAACGAATTTTGCGGGAAAAGTGTTCAGATTACTTCCATGGGCAATAAATGACTCGTGGCAACGCTTACGGCAACTATAATAGCTAATCAGTACAGGAGAGAGATCAGATTCAGAGAGAGAAGTTTGCCTTGAGATGTCAAAGGGAATGTTGTCCAGCATTCACATCCAAGGTGTCGTAAATAATTTACAATAAATATACTCAGAATTTGCTACTGATTTTAGTTCTTATCTGTTATGATATTGTCTGAGCTGTAATTATAATTCTACAAAATAAAACAAGAAAATCATTAGAAAAAAACATTTATAACTTGGTAAAATTAGCATATTTTTCACGACTGTCTTGATGAAGAGGCTCTGCACGGGGCTGGAAATATTTACATTCAACTTCCCGTGGAAGGTTCATAAAATTTTTTTAGAATTTTTTTTCTTATACCATGTGCATATGCATATCTTCCTCTTTCCATTGATGTGTGTTTTTTTTTTAAATTGGCCATCTTTAAATTTAGCCCAGTCTAGGGGTGTGCTTAATACATATTTTAGGCCTGACTGTAAGGGTTAAGGAAGAAATTCCTGAAACATACCGTACTTGGTATGGTAAGCCCCCAAAAGGTCAGGGAAGGCCTTGGACTTATTCAGGAGGAGATGATAAAAGTGTTTTGGAAGATATTCGTTTTGATGGAATAGATCATTATCTTACAGAAATACCAGGAGAGAAAAGATGTTCAGGTGATGGATGTCAAAAAGTTCCGAATAGTCAGTGTACTTGCAACCTTGTGTTTCGAAGTAAATTGAATATCTTAGGAATAAATTTTTACAAATTGTATTCTTATATTTTGTCATAGTTCACAGTATTGCAAACCGAAAACAATAGGATAAAAAACTTGTATAATTACAGAAAAACATGTTTACCTGTACAGCATTTTATCGTCTTCTTTTGACCTTATCAATCCCGCTACAGAGTCAACTTCTCACCCATATCCCTCGTCACCACATCCATCCATCTGATCCGCTGACGCCTCACACTCCTCCTCCCCCTCCCCATCACTGGCGCGTTCTTAGCTCTCTTGATTGGTTCCGCCTCCTCTCTTCTCATTACTTGGCCACAGTATCCCAGACGAGCTTCCCTAGCCTTCTCCTGTACGTTACATAAGCCGCACATTCTTCTTGACTCTCCCTCCTCTCCAGTAGTGATATTCCAGCAATCCATCTCACCATCCCCATCTCGGCTCTTTCCAGCAGTCCCTCATCTTTCCTTTTAAGTGCCCAAGTTTCTGCCCCATATAATAGTACAGGCCTGATAACTGTCTTATAAATTTTCATTCTGAGCCTTAATGGCGTTTTCTGGTCTAAAACAACTCCAGTTACTTCCCTCCACTTTCGCCATGCTTCTTTCACTCTCTTTCTCACTGCTTTCTCAGTACCTCCCTCCTCTGCTATTATTGATCCCAAGTAGTTAAATTTATCGTTCTGTTTTAGCACTGTACCATCTTCCACTTGAATGTTTACTTCATGTCCTTCTTTACCACTATTCATTAGCTCTGTCTTTCCAATGTTCACTCTCAATCCTTTCTTTTCTAGGGCTCCTTTCCATGCTGAAAACCTTTCTTGCAGTTCTTCTCTGTCTGCTATATTGACTAAATCATCAGCAAACATCAATTCCCACAGTTCTTCGTTGTTCCTTAATTCTTATGTCAAAGTGTCTACAACGACAAAAAATACTCATATTTGTTTAGCGTGACATATATATATCACACCTTATCCTGTATTTGATAAGATATTTAAAATAAAATGCAGACTATAGTCATATTACTTAATACTAAAGTTAGAAATATATGAAAATCAAAGCCTCTAAGAAAATAAAAAATTTAGGCAGGTATGGGTTAACTTCCATAAATTTTATTATTCCTTTCATAAGCAAGACGATGGAACCTCAAACGGGAATATTATTGCAGACTGAATTGCTTTTGTTTATTTCAGTGTCAAAAACGTTCAAAATTCATTTTTTCCACTTTTTACTTTCTTAAACATTCATTAAAAATTTTCCGATTGAGTATGACTCTGAAAGCCAGAAGAAGGATTTACAAAAATGAATAGAGAAATGAAACGGTAGGAATTTTCAGGGCGTAAATCCACCAAGTAAATCCTTATTAGATTCCCAATACTCTGTGAAATCTCTTGCTAGTTTCTATACGTCTGAATATTTGGACTAGCAGAAATCGTAACAAGTAAAAGTAATGTCTTTAATGCCATCACCCACCTAACAGAGTAAAATAATATCGAGATTAAAGTAGTTTCACTTGGCAGAGTTTCACTCTGCAGTTCACTTCTCGTCATCATGAGGATTTGGGATTCTTGCTGAGAAAAGCCGATTAATTCGTGTTTTTCCGGTTTCGGGTTCGCTGCTGCAAAGGTTACGGATATCCCAACATTTTTTGTGCTTTAATATGATGAAATAAACCTTTTGGTTTCTTTTGCTCGATTTGCAAGACGAAAAGGCACCTAAGGTAAAACAGATTACCAAAGTGACAAACTCTTACAAGCGAAAAGCAGGGAGACCACTGTGTCTGCTCTGACAAACAGTTCTCCCGAAAGGGTTAAGGAATTATATTACAGATGTCAGGGAAATTTTCTAGTATTTCAGGATTGCGCACAGCAGAGGTTAATCATCACTTCTAGCAACGATTAAAGAGGCTTTGGTAAGAGATATGTACCCACTTTTTAGCCTTTTATTTTGCATCTATTCACATTTCCTTTCTTTCGTCTTGCTGTCGCAACCATTCCAATTCCCTCTTCAATGTATTAAGGGCTGAATGGCTGAAAGGGCCCCAGTGCTTGGCTTTATAGCGAAAATTGTCATAAATCAATTCGCTGTTAATCAGCTCAGTGGTCTGGTTAAACTAAGGTATACTTAACTTCTAGACTTTTGCCGCTACCATCATTCACTGGCTTAGTTGTTGCAAAGCTAGTTAACAAAAATGCGGTGAAGTTGTTGATTATAAAACTGTTGCTTGGCTAAGTAAGTCAGCTGTTATTTTGTGACAAAGGAATGGTTATCGTTGGTCGGAACAAGCGTTACTGCTTACGCTGTCGTTATGGGTCCTCTAGGACCAAGAGCCCGTACCAGCACACTGGTGGCTTAGTCTACAACTGCTGCAGCCTTGTCGATAACCACTTAAGTATACCTTAGTTTAACCAGACCACTGAGCTGATTAACAGCTCTCCTAGGGCTGGTCCGAAGGATTAGACTTATTTTACGTGGGTAAGAACCAACTGGTTACCTAGCAACGGAACCTACAGCTTATTGTGGAATCCGAACCACATTACACGGAGAAATGAATTTCTATCACCAGAAATAAATTCCTCTAATTCCTCATTGGCCGGCCGATAACTTTTTCCTAGATGCCCTTCGGGAAATCTCAAGTCTTAAAGGAAATCTTGGAGCTCTCAGCTAAAAGGTTCAAGGATATGGATTCATATTTTTAAAAGCATGCGTAATGTTAGACTGATCCTTCGAAGAATCACATCTGCCGAGTTAAGACTTGATGACACCATTCGTAAAAGCTTTCTCTTCCCGAAAGAAATGAAGAACCCAGGGACACGGAAGTCCATTAATTCATTAACCCCGTAGAGAGGTAGTGCCGTCAGTGCACCTCGTGCGGTGCACTGTAGTCATTACTTAAGGTTCTTTGCAGCGTGCCTTCGGCCCATAACTGCAACCCCTTTCGTTTCTTTTACTGTACCTCCTTTCACATTCTCTTTCTTCCATCTTACTTTCCACCCTCCCCTAACAACTGAATCACAATGCAACTGCGAGGTTTTTTACTCCTGTTACGCCTTTCAAGCCTTTTACTGTCAATTTCCGTTTCAGCGCTGAATGACCTCATAGGTCCCAGTGCTTCCTAAATTCTATGTTCAAATCAGTTCATTAATTCATTAATCGAATTAATTGCGCAGGAGTGTCGTATAGTTTTTTAAAACAATTTTGCATGCAATGACAGAAAACATCTCGAAGCATTTAAGAGCAAAAGAGAGTTCTTGTGTATTACTCATATCACGACAATAAAGAAACTGAACACCAGGGAGAGGGGAGCTTGAATCTTTAAATATATCTTACTTCAAAATTATTATTAAACATCGACTGCATGAAAGTTTCCTTGACCTTTCGCTCTTTTAGGTTAAACACTGACTGGGGGTTATCCAGAGTACTAACGATAAATGATAAAACTACTTAATAACATTTAGAAGTGACTATTTACGAAGCATGTGCACCAAAAGTTTAAATTTGCGGAGAGTTACGCAATAGACATTTTCGTCAAGTTTCACCAAAACCTGGTCACCAGTTTTGAGATATTATGCTGATATACAAATGGAGATGAGGACCAACGCGGGTGGAAAAACATCCTACGTTTTTATCAAATAATGTCGCGGAAATGCAATGCAACAGTCGTTGGTGCTTACTAAATAATATCTGGCGTAAAATGAAATCGTCAAGTAAAAGAAGAAACGGTGAATTTAAATTACAAACTGATTTGCATAACGTATCATTTACTTGCCCGGAACATCAGCTGGGAAACAGAATGTTGTCTACTCCATGTTAATCTATTGCAAAGCAGATTATAACAATTTCCTTGGAACATATCATAGCATCAAGCAATTAATGCAAACGTATTCCAGGTGGAAAAAAAATACAGCTCATTAGCTGACTAACTTTTTCTCCCGTTGAGGTAAGAATCACATGTGCTACACTTTGACATTTCGAAACAGAATAGTAAATTCATTTACTGGTGCGAGAATATTATAGAGACTACGTTAGCTTCATAAAAATATAAATATAAATAAGTTAAGTAACTATCTACCTATTTTATCTCAATATATATATATATATACATATATATAATTTACATATAAACTCAATATATATACAAATATATATACATATGCATATATATATATATATATATATATATATATATATATATATATATATATATATATATATATATATATATATATATATATATATATATATATATATATATATATATATATATATATAGTTAGTTAGTGCATTCTCATTTCCTTGAACTAGACTGAAACAGCTACAAAAATATATATATATATACATATATACACATATTTGTATATATATGAAATATATATATATGTTATATATATATTTTAAATATATATACAAATATGTAATTTTGTAGTTTTCTTGAATCAGTTAACTAGCTTCATTGTGAAGCAGATTTGTCACCTCTTAAAAAGGGGTGTACTTCCCTTTTTAAGAGGTGACAAACCTGCTTCACAATGAAGCTAGTTAAACTGATTCAAGAAAATTAAAAAAATCAGAATTCTTCATTCTATTAACGATGCCATGAGAAAACGATCAGTGCGATTCACTCTCGGGTTCACGACTTCTTCGTACTAATGGAACGATTAAAAAGCTTGGGTTTACAGTACAAACAGATCGAGGTTGTTGTGGCAGTATGAAGTCAAACAATTTATTAAAACCAATGACTCACACTAATCTAAATTTTGATAGGGCTTATCTCAAGGGATTGTTCTTACACGACTGGTGAAAACTGGAGTGAAGCAGTGATCAAGGACCGAAGGAAACAGACGGAAAGTAAAAGGAAGAAAGAAGTATAGCCACGATGTTTCCCGTACTGGAGAGTTAGGTCAACCTCAGCTGGTAGAAATAGCTGGAATCCTGATTACTACAGAATGTCTTAGATTTAATCTCCATTTAGACCACACGGCTTCTAGGGGACAGAAAGTAAGAAGGCAAACCAAGGTTTTGATGGGCTGAGTAACATTCTGAAGAGCCCTATCCTTCTACAGCACTGTGACAAAAGGTCTGTGTTTTGAAAGAAGAAGCCATAAAACTTCTTAAATAAACCAAGATCAAAGTATGCAGTGTCTCGTGTTCAGCTCTGTTGAAAATGCCGTGGCTAACTAGAAGGACGCTTGGTCAAGTCTTATAACAAGTTCAAAGACAGATTCAGAGTTTTTCAGTACAGTGTGGTCATGTGGAGAGATGGAAGGCACGTTACAAAAACTGAGTAGGCTAGATTGTGTGGAGGAGATGTTAGAATAAAAGGCCATGCAAATTCATGTAAGTAAAGAATACACGCAAGACAAAAGGTAAATGGTACAGCGTTTGTTTATCGGTTGAAGATATTTAAGTTTTCTGCACGGGACTCACCCTGATTCATCGGTGAGAGGATGAAAGAGTCTGTGACTGATGTGTAATCTGTCTATGGAGACAACCTTAATTTAGAAGAAATGAATTATTGTTGACAGCTATAAAATTTAGGGACGAATTCAGTGCGCATGCGTTTTTTACAAGCACCATTCCGTGATGAGAGTAGTAAAAGGTACTGTAGTGTTCTCTCCGCTGTTTTGATCATTTATAAGTGCACGTGACTTACAGGAATACATTTTTAAAAAAATCATTGTTGTCATAATAATATCAGCCATTTCTCAAACTACCTGGGGTTATTTTCAACTTCACAAGGGATGTTTAACTCACCAAACAGTATTTTACCTTTACACTTTTTTTTGGGAAGGTGACACTGCACATAGATATATTCACGAGTGTAAGTTAAAATAAATCTTTTATATCGCACAAAATTCAAATCCATAGCCTTCAGTAATAATAATAATAGGAAAAAATTAAAACAGGCTTTTAAAAAACTTATTTTTTTTTCTCTGGCACCAGAAATCTCTGCTAATCTAATAATTGGCTTTGAGTTTGAAGATTAACCAGATTAGATGCATCAGCAATGGCATAATTAAACATAAACTTCTCCTATTAAATCCATCTTTTGATACTACAAGGCAGTTTGCGAAGAGTATTTTTTTGGGGGGAGGTATAAAGTCATTTGACGAGGTCGTTACAGCCTTAAGTTTCGAAGTCTTCACAAGTTTGTCGTTTTGAGTAATAATAAAAAAAATAGGTTTAGCAAGGGGAAATGAAGGGAAATGAAGTATCGCAAGAGGAAGAGAAAGCTTGCTGTTGTGGAACAGGATCATATGAAATGGAAACTGAACGAAAAATTTGAAAACAATGGATAAAAACGGATTAGACAGGAGATTAATGTGAAGCACCTTGATACCCTTGTTCCTTTTGAGGACTAGATAGTGAATGCGAAATTGATGAAGATGCTGAGGGTGACAGTGTTGGAATATATATATATATATATATATATATATATATATATATATATATATATATATATATATATATATATATATATATATATATATATATGTGTGTGTGTGTGTGTGTGTGTGTGTGTGTGTGTGTGTGTGTGTGTGTGTGTGAGACAGAATTATGGTGACTTAATATTCCGCTAACTAGACAGCTACCACAAAGGACACGACAGAAGAGGTAAGGCCCACTGCATTTTGTAAACACTTCGTTGTACGAGTGCGCATTGCTATGACACTTTTGGACATATTTAATCGAAGACTTTGTGTCTGAGTCTGTTTTCCATGTCGTTAAGCTCAGAGGTTATTTATACAGCATGCCCTCAACTTTTACTGATGTAAGGATTAAAGGAAATATTAACGCATCTTGAGATAAATTGTGCAGATCTGATTCCAAATCCAAGGTCAAGACATCTCCACCAAGTACAAGTAAACGACAGATTTCATTAGTTCACAGATGTTGCCAGCACCAGAGTTGTGTGTGGCAGCTGCGACAACCTGGACTTACCCTTGTATTGCCAGTTCCGAAGACCATAGATAGGAATAAGGATGTAGAAGGAAAACTACGAAAATTCTGACTGTTGTGAGAGAATAGAGCGGAAAATCTTTCAACCGATAAAGTTCAAATTAATTCTAAGTAACATATTTGTGCTGTACTTTCCATTCTCATTCTATATTCCCTGTTAAGAAAGTTAGGCCCATCCTTATCAAAGAGATGACCTCAATTTGATTTTGCCATTATACTAGTCAGGGATATATATATATATATATATATATATATATATATATATATATATATATATATATATATATATATATATATATATATATATATATATATATATATATATATATATATATATATATATATATAAATATATATATTATATATATATACACAAACACAATATATATATATACAGTATATGTAAATTAACTTGTGACTAGTACTGCTTATTCATCAAACTAACATACAGCCCCTCGTTGGACTTTGATCATCATTTATATCCAGCTAAACTATGATAATGTCTATTGTGCGATAATAAATCACTGAGTTCATCAGAGGAAGTCTTCATTTAGATTCTTCTCTTCGTATCTTTGTCTCAGCCTATGTGACATTGCTTACACACACACACACACACACAGGGATCATTCATTTCATCTGACAAACTCTAGGCCTATCTGTATGGAAGACCGTCCAATAAGACCGAGCACATCTCCGAAGCTGATACAAAGAATCCATTCCCATCTTTATCAGCTGACGGTGGCTGCCTGAGGCTTATCATACTCTTCGTCATATTGTCCCTCACTGAGGGATCTCACCTCACACAGGGATCTCACGTTTCATCTCCAGAGGACGCCAGCTACGAGTTCCTATCAGTTATTTATGGCTAAGCTGGAATATGTGGTTGTGTGTTAGTAAGTCACGTATGGGACTGGGATATGATTTGTTATCTGAATAGTGCAAGAACAGAAGTATATTTTATGCCTCTCGTACGACTTCCTTTGATAAATCTAAATCGCTCGTTCACTGATCCGACTGCCAGTTGCGACAATTGATTTTAATTCATAATTCATCTAGCGGAAGCAACTGATATAAATGAAAATACATTAAACACTTGACAGACTGCTAATCGTATTGAATAAAATAATCATCACTTTAAGGAATAATAATGAATTTTAGGGCCATTTTATAGAACATATTTCATTGTTCAAATAGTTTTTATTTTTCCACTGCATCAGACAATTTGTTGGTAAACGCTAACTCAATCACAAGTTTCTGGGTTCTCAACTGTTATTAGCAACTCCTCTTGTATAAATCACCATTAGCTCTTTATAAAGTCATTCATGATTAATTTAATTTTAAAACGTCCACGATATTCGAACACACTGTGGGGGCTAAATCTTCCTGCAATAAACCAAATTAACTTCAATACCTGGAAAATTTTCAGGTGTGGTGTTTGAAGACCGTAAAGAATTTCACTGCATAAACTTTTTTCCAGTCATCACTGAGCTCTTTATTTACCTTCAAAAACATCACAAAACATCAGAGGCATTCTTTAATGGCCATCCATTCAAGCACTGACCAGACTACAAATTCGCCTGACTTCACGATGTAGTTAGCATTACAAAAAAGAACTGAAAGAACTGTCACTTTATTACTCAATAAAAGGCGAAATTCCGGTCCCCGAGGCACAAAGTATAATGAAGATATCGGTTAAAATTCACCAGCGATTATCTGTGACTAATTAACTCAACATGCTCCAGGGGAGGGACAACATGGCGGATGCTCAGCCTTATTGGCTCGTTACCCGAAAGTAATTGAATTGGTGCTAAATGACTCCGAAATTCATTCGATCTGCGGATACTGATTATAACGTGGCGAGGGAAGGGACGGCACGAACATGGCTCGTTGCCGACACAGTTTTTCTAAGCTCGCATGTTGCGTTTTACTTTTGTCTTCATCCAGTAAACAGCACACTGGAAATGATAACAGAATTAAAGTAAAAGAAAAAAAAATATTCTTCTCCTACTAAATAAGTATACCTTAGTTTAACCAGACCACTGAGCTGATTAACAGCTCTCCTAGGGCTGGCCCGAAAGATTACATTTATTTTACGTGGCTAAGAACCAATTGGTTACCTAGCAACGGGACCTACAGCTTATTGTGGAATCCGAACCGCATTATAGCGAGAAGTGAATTTCTATCACCAGAAACAAATTCCTCTTGTCCTTCACTGGCCGGTCGGAGATTCGAACTCGCGACCAACAGAGTGGTAGCTGAGAACGAAACCCGCTCACCCAGCGAGGAACTGTGACAGGAGGAAAACCTCAAAGCAGTTGCACTATGAATCAGTTGTTAGGAGCGGGTGGAGAGTAAGATGGAAGAAAGAGAATATGAACGGAGGTACAGTAAAAGGAATGAAAGGGGCTGCAGTTAGGGGACAAAGGGACGTGGCAAAGAACCTTAATTACGTAATGCCTACAGTGCTCCACATGAAGTGCGCTGACGGCACTACTCTCCCCATCACGAAGCAATAATGATAATAGTAACATACAATGAACTAAATATTGTGACTATTTAAGGGCAAAAATAAAGACTGAATAAATACATAAAACATGCTTTCCCAGTAACGAGTTATTTCACAAACAAAATTTAATGATATCTCATTAAACGAAGGAAAATAGCCTGTACAGAACTTGCAAACAAAGCTTATTTCTATTTTTAAACTTACACTTGATTGGAGGGTAATGAAGAGTGCAATCTAATCACAAAAGCCTGTCGGATACTGAGGCGATATATTTTCATTCAGCTGAGTGACTGATTGATTGACTCTATAACCTGACGTCAGACGGCAGCGGCTAAACGACGCCGAAGAAACGCATAATAAAAAAGATAAGCGAATAAGTATGAAAAATTAATGAGTCACTCACTTTAGAACTTTTATCGGAATCATCTAGTTTCGTCTAATATTTTGACAACGACATCATGCTGATAGATATTTGATTCTCTTTCAGTTATAGAAAACAAGAGGAATCTTGTACTTGTTTGTTCAAGAATATATCGTTCAAATGAACAGTATCTACCTTACTAGACTAGAAAAAGTTACAGAATCACAATCATTTTCAGACAACTTGAACCACGCAGCGAAAACATTACTGACGACCTTCAAAGGCACGTCGTAAATACAAAGGCATCAGTCTTTGATATCCAATTCCCCTTAAAGAAGCTGGTTGTCCTGCCTACGGCATTTGCGTGGGTGTCATTATTTTCTAACCACTTTATTAATGTTAGCTACTCATCTCTTTGCTCAAATGACGAATAAAAAGATAATCAATCCTAGCGTTTATTCACTGTGAAAATCTTTATAATCTGCTGAAGTGAATAACGACCTCGATATTATAGTAAAGGCAATTTACAGCCAAGTTACCCCTCAGGGAAAAGTAAACAGTTCATCGAAACATTACACACAAGGCAATCAATGTAATGGTACTTTTATCACCACGCCCCCGCAAACTGACGTAAATGACGAAGCCATCAACATATTCAAATCAATTCAATACGAAATTGCCCCGCGGAAATAAAAAGAAAATATATAAAATAATAAAAGTAGATGTTCGAACACTGCCACTCCACGCACGGATGAACTTGACAGACTTGTGGAACGTGATCTGGCCGCCATTGTTGTCGACATCCCTCTATTCGCCCAATATTGGATATCTATAGGGCTCCTATCTCCGACAACACGATACGAAGCGCCGTCCCTCCCCCACCCTTTATCGGAACAAGGACGTCAGGAGGTCCTGCGGTCTGTTCGCTAGCCATGAAACAGGGCGCCCTGTGACCTGAGCCGTATGTCCTACGTGCAGAACTGCAGATGCTGAAGAGGCTCCCATGAGGGATTTCAAGAGGGGAAATGGTGGGCGATGATATGGGTCTATTTTTTTCTTCTTCTTCTTTTGCTAATGCAAAGGTTTTTTGACTTGGATGGTGCCTGTTGCGCACTGAATTGGGAGGGATGGTACAGCATATACTAGATTTTACATTTTATATTCGAGACCAAATATATATATACCCGGTGTAAGGATGACTTTTAAAGCGATTAAAGGATGCGAAGGACTGTTGCTTTCATAAAATGATAAGTATTCATTTTCTTGTTACTTTGTGAACGTCAAATTAGAATTGGCATAAAAAAATTTCAGTGTGTTACAAATTTAAAAGTGAAATGGATGTGGATGAAATTAAATGAACGAGTACACCAAGGTTATCCGACTGTTACCAATTTACTGTGATACAAGGAGCCACCTACCATACAGTGATTAGTAAGGATGGAAGGAAAATGATAGAAACGCTATCTCACCCATATATATATATATATATATATATATATATATATATATATATATATATATATATATATATATGATGACATTTTATCACACCGTGATTTATATACAATCATGAAGCTACAACTGTCGCTTAATATCAAATCCACGCTACCTCAGGAATATCCCCGATGGGGAATCATCACCGAAGGGGAATTTATAAGTGATAAATGGACGGGCACTGCCGAGTCTCGATCCTACGACACAGACGCGCCATCCAGCAACATATATATATATATATATATATATATATATATATATATATATATATATATATATATATATATATATATATATATATATATATACATATACATATATATATATATATATATATATATATATATATATATATATATATATATATATATATATATATATATAATTTTATGCATGGTAAAAAAAATGGGGAAAAATCGAGTTCATCACTCGAGAAACACGCTATGAGCTATTATTTTTACGAACAGTACATGGCTATTGGAATTCAACGACTTCCAAACCCAGATAACATCGTTGTCTGTGATGCTATCACCTTCCATTTTTTTTTAAACTGAGGCTAATTCTATGTACATCGCGTCTGCAATATTTGCAAAAATGTGCAGGTATGTCATTTTTTGCTCCTAGTTGGCAACTAGATATATTTCTTTTATTATTTTTCATGACATGAAGTTCCCAAGATATTGTTTGTATTGTTTTCTTAAGCTATTTTACAATGCTGTACAGTAATAATATAACAAAAATTTCTCTCTAAAACTCTATAAATTTTTGTCTTTTTGAAAAACATTTTAAAAAATGTCGGAAACACATCGTTACTGAACATTAATAAAGATGTCATGAAATACGCTAATAATGACTATAAGAAACTAGTGAGTAATGAATAATGATAAAGATAAAGGTGATTATTGCAAAAATTTCCAAAAAATTAATATTGTCACGCTATTAGTATACATTACCAACAAGGAGTATGTTAATGACACTCGTAATGAACTTGTGATAATGATTAATGCAGAAGATTACGATGATTATTGCGTAAATATACAAAATTTCCAAAAAAAAACTGTAACAAATAAGTAATATACATTATAAAACATGGAGTATATAAATAACAATCTTAACAAACTTTTGAATAATGAATAAAGAAGGTAATGGTGATTGCTGGAAACAATTTCCAAAAATTTCTAGTCACTAAATACTACCATGCATAGTTAATAATCATTAATAAACATGGAGTATGTTATTAATAATTAGAAGAAGACTATGAATAATGATTAATGGTCACATACCGTATAGTTAAGATACCTCTTAACTTTGGTAGGGCAGGCCAAGTATTTTTTAACGTTTTAGCAACTTCTGCAGCTCACACTTCTGGTCACTGACCCTTTTTCTTCGATTTTCCTGCTGTATCGGTCGTTCAGCTTCATCAATAGAAGGTCCCACAGGTTGGAAACCAGTGCTGGGTGGGACTGGCACTGGCCTCAAACTGGTGGGATTGGCGCACTCGCCCACACGCAAGGGACTGCTTGTGGCTCAAGGAATGAACCATCACCTTCTCACTATCACTGTTATAAGGACGCAACCGCTAGTCACCTTGGGGTGTAACTATCACTATAATCCTCATAATAATGAGGGATCTTCTCTCCCTTTTCCTTTTATTTAATGTTACAGCTTCCCTCTTTACCCTCACCTATCATGTAACTACCTGGCTCAGGAACAACACTATCATCAATGTCTGTTACCAAGAAAAGGCTTGTAATCATCATCATTTGAACACTAAACAACTTCCAAAATAGCTTCATCTTTACTACAGAAGCCACTACCCACAGACGGATATTTCCCTCTTCTTTTTTTTTACATTACCCTAGGACGGCTCGACCACATCGCAAACTTCCATAGAATCTACGTTGTTTAAACTCATTAAACTCATTATAGCGGTAATGCTATAGCTCGATGATTAAAAAAACCGCGGATAATGGCGATGAAATTGTTTATTCACGGAATATTCCAAGTGCTGCGCTAACTGAATTTCAAATGACAATAGTAGTAGTAGTAGTAGTAGTAGTAGTAGTAGTAGTAGTAGTAGTAGAATGTAGAACGAGGAAGAATTTGCCTTTGAAACGGCTCCAATGTTCGCTCTATTTTACCTTTGGTTGTGCTTGTTCAAGTAAATATTTTCTGTGCAGCCAAATGTTTTTGACAAATTTTCCAAGGGAGACAAAAGCATTTTATGATATCCTCTGCCTTTCTTTATTGCAGCGCATTGCTCGTTTGTGATGTCTACAACCATTGCTTTTTTCTGCCTTTCTACTTCCTTCTTCCTTTTGTAGCACGCGCCTACCGAAATTTGCTAGGCCTACCACGGCTATCGACTCCACCTGTACTGTTTCTGATGTTTCTTAACCTGTACTAGGCATTTTGCCAGTTGTATTTTATATATATACAATAACACTCGATGGTGTCATACTTGAGTTATTTGCCAAACCCGAAAGGCAAACTACGAACTACTTAGCTCACGCAGAAACAAAGGGAAAGTGTATAACGGGTCTCTAAAAACAGTGCGTTAACTGGCTGACCCACCCTCTGACGTACGACGTCTTTCTAGACGACAGAAACTCCTCGCTGTCCTTCCTGGGAAACATAATAGTCCGCAGTCGCACACTTGAGGCAAACAACCTCTTGTGTAAAAAGCGATTTTTGACCATGGCGGAGGTGGCACATGCCATTAATCTTTAAAGTAAATTTTTCTCGAATGCTTTAACCTGAATTTCTTAGGAATGGCGCGTAAACTGTTTCTCGAGAGATGGAATCAAAGAAACAAAATCTCGTTAAAAAATTATTGCTGAAAATTCATCGCTAAGAGAGAAGCCAGAAACTGTGTCGTGACCAGTTACATCCATATGGTCGTAAAAAGAGTTTACGTGCAAAAACGCCATACAGTATATACAGTATATCCTTAAAATCATACAGTATATCCTTAAAATCATTCTTCAAAAGATCGATTAGATATCGCCATAACTATCGTCACAGAAGTATTAAAATAATAAAACTGAAACTCAATAAAAAAATAGAAAACAAAGGATCGTAACTGCAAGTAATGTTTTCCAGCACTGAGAGAAAATATCTGGAAGTGTAGACATAAGCTACTTTGCTGAAACTGGAAAAAACGGGAATGGAAACACAAGAGGTTATTGCTATTGAGTGAATGGTATCACTTGGTGCGGGTATTCACCCCTATCCCCTGTAGATGGGGTGGAAATCAAATACAGAATCCTCTGTAATTTACGATGGGGGAAAATCAAATATAGAATGCTTTGTAATTTATAAGTAAAATTCAAGGAGAGGTGATAACTAAGCTGTGTATATGAACAGGTAAGAGTTTGTAATACCTAGATATTGAGCTCTTCTTTGGGAGAGTCGGTAGAGTTGTGGCCTTGCACTCGTTAGGCCCGAGTTCGACTCTCAGGCCTGCTAGTGAAGAGTTAGAGGAATTTATTTCTGGTGACAGAAATTCATTTCTCGCTATAATGTGGTTCGGATTCCACAATAAGCTGTAGGTCCCGTTGCTAAGTAACCAATTGGTTCTTAGCCACATTAAATAAGTCTAATCCTTCGCGCCAGCCCTAGGAGATCTGTTAATCAGCTCAGTGGTCTGGTAAAACTAGGCATACTTTCTTACTTAATATCTAAAGGGATGAGAAATTTAGAAACTGGATAAAATACTAAGCGAAAGAATGTGCGAGTGTGTAGTATGGATGAAATAATTGAGAAAAAAGAACAAAATGAGATCGATTGATTTATAATAAGAATTTAAGTTCTGATCACCCATGACGTGGGTAAGTTGCATTGAAGAATCTAGGTAGCAAGGTAGGTTGTCGAATGGACTGCATCTTTGTTAGGAACAATCACGAACGATCAACTCGGAATCGATTGCTGAAAATGGAAGTTATATGGCTTCAAAAGGATTCTGACATATTTTTGTTAAAAATATGGATTAAATCATTGTTGGCTTTAGTAGCATAAACTGGACTAGCCATTGCAATGGCCATGCCCGCACAACACATAACTTCCTACAAATTAACTAATCAACTACTAAAAATTATTTTTTCTGGAAAGTTCGTGCAAAAAGAAATGTTAACAATTTATAAACCTATATAGATATAGTCCCTAAGTTACAACATAAAAACAATGCATGACATAAAAATCATCTAATCATCTTAAAATGACGCAATAAAATGAAAAATTTGTATTGTTTCTCGGTAAAAAGAAATAAATCGGTTTCCTTTGTCTCAAGGCCAATATTTCACAGTTTTATGAAACTCGACGACAAACATTGCATTTCATTCCACCTGAGCAAGCAAAGAAGAATATAACTGAACACATTTCAAAATACAGCCCCGTTTGCAAAACAAACAGATTTAAAAATGAAATCCCAAAGGAAAATGGAACTATTTTCAGTTGCCAGAACAAAATTAAACGAAGACACTGAAAGATGAAACGCTTCTGGGTGCAGAAAGAGATTCGCGCTCAAAATAACATGATACGCGTTCCACTTGGGTCTGGAAATACTGCTGCATGCATGAAGAAGAGGAAGAAGAAGGGGAAGAAGAGGAAGAAGAAGGGGAAGAATAAAAGGAAGAAGAAGAGGCGTATTTTGGCCAGTGGGCCAAAACCATGCCTAGCTACGTGCTCTCCCAAGCCAAAAATGCCTCGTCTCTTATGGATAACAGCGCCATCTGTTTCCCAGGGTTTGCTCCCACTGCGACGCTTGGTATGAAATATGATGACCGTTTATAAGACGGAAAAGTGGATGGTTGGATGGTTGGATATGTCGTCTACCATTCGCTTACTATGGGTCTTCAAGGAAATTTATGGGGTCGAACTTATTTCCTTTTTTACTGCTAGTTTTGACCCTGACCTACAGATGATAAAGCGCGGTATACTTATTAATGGTAATAATTTGGAAAGGTAACGTGTTTTTGTTTTGTTTAAATTCAGCGAGAATTTACAAAATACTATTTGCTATAATGACAGATTCTCCTGATCATACCATTGCCCAAGTCCGAAGTCTTATGTTATAGTAAAGTCTGGTTAAAGTTAAGTACTTATACCTTAGTTTAACCAGACCACTGAACTGATTAACAGCTCTCCTAGAGAGGGCTGGCCCGAAGGATTACATTTATTTTACGTGGATAAGAACCAGTTGGTTACCTAGCAACGGGACCTACAGCTTATTGTGGAATCCGAACCACATTGTAACGAGAAATGAATTTCTATCACCAGAAATAAATTCCACTAATTCTTCACTGGCCGGTCGGAGAATCGAACGCTGGCCCAGCAGAGTGCTAACCGAGAACGGTACCCACCCGTCAAAAGAGGAACAAGTAAAGTCTGGTAATGTCTAGATAGTACGCTGTGCCGTTTAACTAAGAACTCATACTTTCGTATTTGGGATGAAGACATAAAGACAATATGGCTCAAACAAGGCTGTGTACGGACAGCAGTCGTCCTTACTTTATCGCTCTTACCTAACTGAGCAATTATTTCAAAGCAAAATACCTCTCAAGTGATGTCCCTGTGAGACACTGCCATCTACATCCACGCTTCTTCATTTTTTTCAGTATCTTTTATTGGCTTTGTTACTATTCTACTGAGGTTATCTTACCCTCCACCACTACTACCACTTCTAAGGTATTATAGCAGTAGTAGTAGTGGGTATGATAACCTCAACAGTACTACTAGAAATACCACTGATACTTCCGCAAAGTCATTCTGCTCTGTAATTTGTCTTTGCTGTGAGTCTGTTGAAGGTATTAAAAAAATAGGAATCAACGGGTCGATTTCCTCTCAATTTTCAAAGAAACAAGACATTTCCATTCTGTGTGTCATTTTGATAACCATTCAATGAGTACGGCATCCGGTACCTCAAAATTAACGATGTGAATGATCCAGGCATCCGCAGCTTTTAACTACTACTACTACTACTACTACTACTACTACTAATAATAATAATAACAGGCTATCGGCAGAGCTTTTTATAAGGTACATCATCTGCAGCGTCCTTTGACAAAATGGAAGTACACTAACTTTTTTCCTAATGCACTTCTGTTTTGCCAAATGACCCTGTAGATGATTTAACGGTGATTTTGCTTAGTACAAGCTAGGCTAATAATCTATCTATCTATTATTATTATTATTATTATTATTATTATTATTATATTATTATTATTATTATTATTATTATTATTGCAGCAGCAGCAGCATTCTCTCCGCTATATATTTCTGTTTAACTTTTGTCAGGATTAGCGCATGTTATCGAGTCTGTTGGACTGAAACAAAATATCTAGGTAACATCCTCTGTACTGACATAATCCTGTCAGGCTAATTAACCAAATGGTCCCTTGAAAAATGGGTACAGAAACTGATTAATGAAAAGTGATACTACATCAAGAATCTAACAGTGTATATGTATTATTTTCGGGGAATGAAATCACATGTGCAAACTATCTGAGCAATAAAATTTTGGTTAATTTAGCTCATTAGTTACTTGTTCCCATTTAATATATCAGCTCAAATCGTTATTCTTTTTAATTAAAACAAACGTACTTTATGACCCTCTACCTTCAGTAGGGTGACCTCACCCTCTGTGGATAATGGGAACGCGAAAAATATGCGGCCTCTTGGTCTTAAAAATTCATATTCATTCAATAAACAACGATTTTTACGATCGGTTGTGACTAATTGGACATTTTTATGGCTCTGAATGGGTCCGTAAAACTTTCACTTGGCGGTGAAAATCTCTATCGAAAAACAATTATTCCTTTTCTTTTTAAATGGCAGTTTTTTTCTCCATTGCAAACTTTTTTAAAAATTTATTTTTATTTGACGTATTCGCTTTCATACTGCTGTTCCGATATGAGAAAATAGTAATTTAATTCTTGTGTGGATGGTATTTCCCATTCTTTCGCAAGTTTCTGAAGTTCCTCATCACTTTTCCCAACTCGGTACTGTATATATCACCGACCAACATCAGCCATTCCGCATTCCAGTCACACTTCATTACCGAATGCTGCAATATTGTCCTTTGTCTGACTTCTGGCACAGCTCTATCCACAAGGATATCAAAACAGATAGGGAGATAGAACACATACTTGTGTCAGACACACTAACACCAAACCCCCGTAGGGGAGTAGCGCCTTCAGTGCACCTCATGCGGTGTACAGTAGGCATTACTCAAGGTTCTCTGCAGTGTCCATTCTTCCCCCTAGCCGCAACCCCTTTCATTCCTTTTACTGTACCTCCATTCATATTATCCTTCTTCCATCTCGCT
>NC_089758.1:13814233-13834233 GCF_040412425.1 Macrobrachium rosenbergii
AACCTTGGCTTTGCAAAATAAATCGAGCACATATTGCGTGCGGGTGCGCGTGTGTATATGTTTGTGCGTGTGAGTGAACGAAAGAGGACAACAGAGAGAGAGATTAGGAGCATTCGTATCTGCGTGTGTGCATTTTTGTTTGAGCGTGTGTGAAATAAGAATCCGAGAGAGAGAGAGAGAGAGAGAGAGAGAGAGAGAGAGAGAGAGAGAGAGAGAGAGAGAGAGAGAGAGAGAGAATCTGTGCCTTTAAGTTCGTTTCAGAGAGATAGATTGCTCGCATATGCGTACGTATGAGAGAGAGACCGCGCGGGGTCTGTATAAGGACGCAAAGAATGCCTAGATAATATTATACTCTCCCATTGTACATGAACACTTTACAGAGGGACTACAACAAGAGAAGGATTTACTAACCAATTTAGATAAATAATTCCAGATGCAGTCTTAAAGCAAGTATGGGAAGCCATCGCCGAGAGCAAAAACATTTTTGGATCTAAGGATTGTGAACTGTTGTTGACCAGTTTGGGCTATCAATTAATACGTTACATGTTTGAATATAAATGTAAGGAAATTATCAAGATATAGGAACATGAAGAGAAGTAGAAGGAGAGGAAGAGTTCACAAATAAATGTAGAAATTTTTAGGATATTATTAGAGAGAAACTGGCTAGTTCAAGGGGTGGAGTAATTAGATTTTGTTGCACAATTTTTCCTCAAATTCCGTGAAATAATCTTGATATTTGAATTCATATTTTGGAATACAAAGTACCTGAATCAAAGAAGTAAGCAGAAACGAAATGTGATACTAACGTCAATGAGAGTTTAAATATTCCTGAAACAAGTTGCAAGAAAGCCAGGAACCAATTAACAATGACGTTTGTCCAGAAGGAATAGATATAATCAAATCTTACAAAGATCCTTCGCAATGTGAATTTGAAAATGATTTTTCTAATGAGAATCCTGGCAATGAATATAGTGCACAAGAAAACAAAGCCAGTTCGTAAAAGAATAGTTAATTACAGACAAACAATACAATATGTTTTTTATGAATGGTGGGTAATTCAAGAAGGGAGATGCGATTGCCATAATTCACTTTTCATAGGCGTCGTGTAGTTACAGGGGCCCTTAATATAAAATATAGCGCAGAACTAGGGGTTCTATTAGGCCTTAAGTATAGGCAGAAACATTTTAAGTTGGTGTAATACAAAAAAAAAAAGTCAAAAAAATGTTTTAAAACAGTGACAACAAGGATACAAAAAAAATGCAAATACTGAGGGCAATGATTTGAAAATCAATGCTCTTAAGAAGATAAATCAATGCTCTAGGTCATCTTACTGTGTATTCAAAGATGAAATAGCAGTTTAAGAACTCGTTACACTGCATGAGAATTATGTAATTTCACTCGTTGATAAGCAAGTAAGAATCATTCATTTATTTGCGAAACAAAACAGGCAGGCTTACAAATGAGAGATTTAAACTCCCAGACTGACTATTGAGAACCATATTCCGTCAACAGAACATCACACAAAACCGGAGGACATTAATACATCCGTTCGCCTTTTCTGATTTTCTAATTTTGGGACTTAAGTCTCATACCGCCCTTTCAGAGGACTCTCCCGGGGCTCGGTTCTTCCATCGGAAGTTCCTCCAAGCCCTGAAAAACTCCCCGACCTTCAAAAACCTCCCAAAAACTACGTCATGCCCCAAACCCTTGCCATTTTAATGATATTATTTCTCCTTCACATTTTTCTTTCTAATTCCTTCTCATTTTTCTTTCTAATCCCGATGCGGCCAAAAGGGGAGGAAAAACGACGCTTTTACCGTCCAGGTCAGGCATAAGAATGCGATTCTTCTTTCTTTTTTTCGCTTTAGTGGCCTTGAGGGACAAGTTACATCAGATAATTGTGAATTTCTGATGTTAGATGATATATCTATTCAGCAATAGATAGATTTATTGACAAAGAACGAACAAAGACTCTTAATTCTTTCTATTAGATTACGGTTAAATCTCATCGGTCTTGTCATCTTTATTAGTAGGACGTAGTAACAAGGTCCACACTAAGCTTCTCATTCCCTTTGACGCCTCACCACACTTAGGAGCCGCCTAATCTAAACCTACTAATCATTGCAGACTTACGAATGTTATGACCACAAACTGCAACACACGAAAGCACCAACTCCAGAGAACTACACACAAACTGTGTAAGTTAATCTACTCCCTTGGTCTTAAAAATAATTTTTAAGTTAATGCAGTCCCATAGCCTTAAAAAGATTTTAAGTTAATCTACTCCTTAAGTCTTAAAAAGATTTTAATCTTTAGAAACTGTAGCGAGTTTATGCGCCTCTTAAACGAGATAGGTCCATTAACTTACTGCCATAAATGAGTTATGGGTTTAAGCTCCTCTCTCAGTTGATAATGCGTACCTTCGTCCTTTTCAGATGTTTTGGTATGTGAAAAAATGATGACTTTTTTTTTTTTTGCGTACTTTTATGTCGTTGTTAATGACTACGATTCCACGACATTCTTGGGAACATTGTACGGGATGGTTCCTACACTACATTCCCCATATCTCACGGCGGGGGGGGGGTGGGCTGGGAGTACTTATCACTAAATTTCTGGCTTCCAGGCAGTACAAGGAGTCAAAATGGATTAAAAAGTATATCATCATGGCTTTTATTTTGTGATGACTCCACTGTATTATTCAGGAGGAATGCAAAGGGTATTCAGACATAATAATAATAATAATAATAATAATAATAATAATAATAATAATAATTATTATTATTATTATTATTATTAATTTCAGGTAGATTCACTTTGTTGTGAATGGACTTGCTGCCTCTTTATAACTAAAGGCAGGGAAGAGTCATAAGAGCGGAAGGATAGAGCTCAAGAAAATATCGTCGTTGGCTCCTGAGCGACGCAGTAAACCCAAATCCGGTTATAAATGGTAACATTAAGATCTTCGCCTCGTAACCGTTCCAGCGATATCAAGGTTCTTCCTCCGGTCTTATACTTAAGTAGGAAATTTACCGAAATTTATATAAACGAGTTGTATAGATTTTTGCCCTACGCATTTTTAGTTTTTACAACAGAAAACTATTGAGAGGGCTATTTGTCTGTCCGTCCGCACTTTTTCCGTCCGCCCTCAGATCTTAAAAACTAACTGAGGCTAGAGGGCTGCAAATTGGTATGTTGATCATCCACCCTCCAATCATCAAACTTACCAAATTGCAGTCCTCAGGATCAGTAATTTTTATTTTATTTAAGGTTAAATTAAGCCATGATCGTGCGTCTGGCACCGCTATAGGCGGCAACAACACAGGGCAGCACCGGGCCGTGGTTGAAAGTTTCATTGGCCGCGGTTGTGAGTTTCATACAGCATTATACGCTGTACATAAAACTCGATTTCTTCGGCGCATTTTTTACTTGTTTCCGTAAGAGACGATATCTCCAGAACTTGCTTCCTTTTCGTTTTCACCCAGTCTGTGGGATGAGGCTGCTAGCCCCAGGTCCATTTCCAACATGCTTATGACCAGCTGAGTCGACTTGCTACTAAGTATATAATTTATTGCTCAGGTCAGCATAAGAGTTGGACCCAGTTTTTTTATGTTGGTAAGGCGAGTATCACGACTACTATTACCATAGCAGTGTAAAATCAATGTATCATTTGTTTATTTTCGTGGTATTTATCTATGACAAAGGTTACGTCCTTAGTTTATTTTGCTTTTTGTTGGTTTTTCTATCTTTTTACCAGCTTGGTTTACACACAAAGTTAAATGCGGTCTTTTGAGGGATCTGTGTTAGTGAGGGGAATTGGTCGTGGGGGTAGGGGCGGGGGGAGAGGCTGTAACTGAACTGATCAAGCCTTGGCGGAAATTAGCCGTCTCCTAACGCTATTGTTTCTGACTGATCGGCAGTTGGAGAAGTATTTTTATCTTCTTTAAATACAGACCTTCAGTGGTTCTGCAAGTCTTTTAGTGCAAAAGTGCCCTTCGAATTTTGAATATAAATGTTCAGTAGTTCTGGAGTAACTTTCCTGTTTGAAAGTGGTCTGGATATTTCAAAGATGCAGAGGCGGAGTGGCTATGGAATTACCTTCTTATTTCGAATTGTTAGGAGAGTTTTCTGTATAAATCTTATTTTGTTACGACCGCATACAAGTAAATATGTTGGTTTTACTGTTCGTATTCACCAGATCTACGTGAATAAAATGAAAGGTATGCAGTGAATTCTTCATTTCTCGATTCGTTGACATTTTTGGATGTATTTTCCACAGAAAAACACGAATCTGAATTTTGGAGTACTCTTGCACTCAGCAACACAGACAATATATATATATATATATATATATATACTATATATATATATATATATATATATATATATATATATATATATATATATATATATATATATATATATATATATATTATAGAATCGACTAGTCACTTTTTATCAGATACGTATATAATTGTGATACCACAAAGACCTCTTAGCTTGTCTAGTCCTTCACACTTTTTGGATATGCTTGTCACTATAAAGCCTTCGAATCCTGCTACTGTACATCCGAATTACTTCATATTTTTGCATTTGGGTCTAAGGCTTTGCAATGATGACAAGCGTATCCAAAAAGTGTGAAGAATTCGAGAAGTTAGAGGGCGTTATGGTTATTAAAATTACACAAACACACACACACACACACACACACACACACATATATATATATATATATATATATATATATATATATATATATATATATATATATATATATATATATATATATATATATATATATATATATATATATATATATATATATATATATATATATATATATATATATATATATATATATATATATATATATATACACACACACAGACGTGTGCTTGCACGCACTTGTGAATTTTTGACATATGAAAATACTAAAACATCTCCTATGGAACGAAAAATAAAACAGTATAATACGGTACCTAAGAAAAGCTATCCCAGACGTCCTGACTGGGCGGTAATAAATGGCAGTGCAAAGACGTTGAGAGTTTTCCCTCATCCACAGAAAACGAGACCTGCGTCTGTCGAAAGCATTGCAGACTTCTCACAACCGGATGAAGTATTGTGAGGAACTGATTTCAATTTCCATTTCAATGTCAATTCCAATCTTCACGCAAGCGATGTGTGGAATTTCTCTTATCGGAGAATCTCCTGCTGCTGGACTTGTCTGGACAACTTCAACATGTTCTATAGTTGCGGTCCAATTTCCCCTTACTCGTCGCTTTCTCAATAGGTCAGCCATTTTAAGGGAATGGAGTTGTCAGTGACATGTTAAAGAGAGAGAGAGAGAGAGAGAGAGAGAGAGAGAGAGAGAGAGAGAGAGAGAGAGAGAGAGAGAGAGAGAGAGAGATTTTTCTTCCCCCAAAGTTCTATACTTTTCTCTACTTTTACAGAAAAGCTCTTCGTTTTTCAAATACCTAAGAAGGTGTCAACTTTAGTAAAGATTTATTTTTTAAGAAATTAACTCTGCATAATATATACTGTATTAAGAAATTAACTCTGCATAATATATACAGATACACACACAACATATATATATATATACATATATATATATATACATATATATATATATATATATATATATATATATATATATATATATATATATAATATATATATATATATATTTATATTATATTATAAATGTGTGTTTGTGTGCACGTGTTGATCAAAGTTATCCCAATGGCATAGAAAAGCTCACGATAATTTGTTAAAATCTTATTGAGAGCTTTCGATTAACATGCAGCTGTGGGTTCCGGTTATACACAAAGATTTATATTTAAGGCTGATCGCATCTGCATTAATAAAACGAAGTAATCATTTATGCATAGTGGAGAAAGACCGAACGCGGAAAATGTTAGTTTTGCCAATAAGGTCTTCAAGGATGAAATTGTGTACGGATAAGAAAAGACAAAACACACATTTATAAACGTTTGAAATAAACATGTATTAAGAATCTCACACGCTGGTAAAATCCTCTTATGATAAGAAAAAATCTCTGTAGGGGGGTAGTGCCGTCAGTGCACCTCATACGGTGCACTGTAAGCATTACTTAAGGTTCTTTGCAGCGTGCCTTCGGCCCCTAGGAGCAACCCCTTTCGTTCCTTATACTGTGCCTCTTTTCATATTATTTTTCTTCCATCTTGTTTTCCACCCTCTCCTAACAACTGATTCACAGTTCAGCTGCGAGGTTTTCCTCCTGTTACACCTTTCAAACTTTTACTGTCAATTTCCAATTTAGCGCTGAATGACCCTACTGGCCTTTGGCCTAAAATTCCACATTCAATTCCGTTCCATAAGAGAAAAACAATTTTATGTCTTTCACGTAGAGCAAACATTTCCTGATCAAGAGATCACAACGAAGTTAAAAGGTGAAGAATTTCCTCTCCCTGTCAGGAAATGCCGAACAATATCACGCGACAGAAATAAAATAATAATTATAATACCACGACTTTAGAAAAAAAAAAAAAATGGAAACACGACGGAGCGATGTGAAGTATCGGCGCAAGAGAAGCAAAAAAGTTTCCCCCCTTCCTTTATCCGCACAAGACGAGAATGAATTCTATTGCAAGCATCTCACATTTCTCGGAATCGGACGAAGCATCTCGAAGAATTGATTTCAATTTCCCCTTTCGATTCACGCCGCGTGAGGAATTCCTTTCCTCGAAGTTAACAATAGCCGAGAGCCTCGGGAACCTCCAGCAGGAGTTGGGTGGACAGCTTCTTCTTGCTTTGTGTTGTCTCTCGTGGCGTTCGGGCCTTCTGACTCAACGTTTTCCGAATTGGACAGAAGTTCAGGGTAATGGAAACTGCAAATACAGCCGAACGGCGACGAGATAAACGTGAATTTCTATTTTCCCAAATGGTCAGGTTAAATTTCTTTAGTATTTAACCGGGACGTGTTTTTTGTTAACTGATGTTTACATTTAATTTTTTTTTTATTTCAGCAAAGAAAACTGTTTTACTGGTGCGGTTGCCACGAAGTCAGCATCACTTTAAACACATTTAATTAACTGAAAATGCTTTTTTTTTTACTCTTTTAAATATATCATTTTTATTTGCGCGTTCATCTGAGTTCCCATTGAAATGTTTTGACACGAATGCATACCATAAATATAGATAATGTTAATGCTGATTGTCGACCCCTTTTATATAATCATTTTCTCACATCAACCATCTGCTTCCTCTAAGAAAAGATATTAATGTTTTTTCATTCTAACACTCATGTTACCTTATCAACTTGGAACTTTATAGGACTTTGTGACAAATCAGTCCTCATCCATTTGTACTTCACGAGCTAACCATTCATGCAAAACTTTGTTGCACCAGTGTCCTATCAACATCTGTTCAATGCTCACTATCCCATACATATACTATACACAATTAAGCTGAACAGGTTTCTCCCTAAAACAGCAACACCATCACACTTTCTCACGACTGATCCTTCAGAATGAACAACTGCTCACTTACAACAGCTTTGGTGCGATTAAGCCGGAGCATCTAAATTACCAAAGCACGCAGTGGCTGGGTACAGAAAACGGAAGATAAAGAACCAATGCAGAATTGGAATATGAATATTCATCTCAACGACGAAGAGATGAAGGAGGTTTGGGGAAAGAATTATTAGTGTCTGAGATTAAGGAAAGAATTATTAGTAGATGAATATAAAAGGACAAATCCAGAAACATGTTAGAGAGAGAGAGAGAGAGAGAGAGAGAGAGAGAGAGAGAGAGAGAGAGAGAGAGAGAGAGAGAGAGAGAGGATGGAAACAAGCAGAGGATTTCATGTCTAAATTATTAATGTACAAAAAGATGATTTATAGTACATTCATAAATGGTAGAGGTTAAAACTGTACATGGAATATAATCATCACCTTCAAATGATGACCTTTCAGTCATCCTATGACCTAGAAAAAAGGGTTAGGTTGAAGAACATTCGGAGTAAATACTCATCCACCGTTATGGCACCTACCTACCAGCTTCCTTCAAAACCAGAGTTCACAAGCAGTAACATTTTTCTGGCACTGACAGCAACAAAGAAAAAAAAAAAAAGGAAAGAGCAACGAAGCGGAGAAAAAGTGAAATTGGGAGAACGAACATAAAACACAATTGTTGCGTCAATAAAAACCGTCTGTTTACCCAGCATCCCTTCTCGGTCTAAGCAGAGAGAATATTCCCTTTGAAGATGATTTCTGCCTGACAAGGCTCAAAGAGCTCAGCTCTTTGATGCACCTGAAGAGAGTACAGACGATATGGGAAATTTCAAAGCATTTTTTTTTCTACACGTAGGCCTATTTGTATAAAGGTTCTAGCAAGTCCTGCGGATGCTCTGTCGTCTTAAAGTTACAAGGGAAACCTGTTTCAAAGTGTCTACAAAGGCGAATGCAGTTAATAAAGCAACTGAGGAGAGAGAGAGAGAGAGAGAGAGAGAGAGAGAGAGAGAGAGAGAGAGAGAGAGAGAGAGAGAGAGAGAGCACAATTCAAGAAAAACACATCGATTGAGAGAGGATTTTACATAATCTTTGCTCCAGATTCATATCAGGACGGTATCAGCTAATTCGTTTAAGAGATCAAACAGCTTGAGGAAATAAACAAAAACAAATCATAGAGAGAGAGAGAGAGAGAGAGAGAGAGAGAGAGAGAGAGAGAGAGAGAGAGAGAGAGAGAGAGAGAGAGAGCTATGGCAACTCAATTCAAAAGGCTTTCTGCAGGAGGAGCTATTTGAAAGCATGGTCGTATTTTCCCTGATTAATTTACCATTTCGTCCGCTTCCTGTTTGCCTTATTCAGTGTCCTCTAATTCTGAAGAGAACTTCACATTCACATCCGAATCTCTGATTCCGAGGTAGAACGAATCCTCTTCATAAAAAAAAAAAATGGGAGGTGTGGGTGACCACCCTAGTTTGTCATATCCAAGTCCGAAAGTCAGAAGGCCCGATCTTCCGACGGACTCTCCCAGGATACTAATACGGCAAAATTGGTCTTTACCAACATAAAGAGGCCGACGGGAGGTTGCTTTATCCATCTGCGTGGCGAAAATGAAATCAGACTAATCGGGTCCCAGAATCTTCTCTTTTTCTGAAAATAATCTCTCGATTCAGTAACGAAGAGGAAGCTTTTCATTTTCGCCACGCAGAAAAAAGAACCTCCCGTCGGCCTCTTTACAAAGACCAATTCTATCCTGGGAGATCCGGGAAATTTTGTTGGTTTTTCATCTCCATCAGAGCTTGTGACGCTAAGTAGGTGCTCACTGTGGGCAACAGCTTGTCACAGAGATTGCAAGTTAGATATTTCATTGGTTCTTTTAGCAACACAGAGGTACCATCCGAATTGAGAACTGAACGTGACGATAGAAAACGGGAAACAATGGCAGCCACATCAACCTCACCTAAAAACGAGAAAACTGTAAATAAATTCGTTTTCCTCTTCCCTCGAGGAAGAACCTACAAAAAACTACAATCACACCAACAGCGACGGGAACTACAAACAAAGGTAACTTGAGACAATAATTACCAGGGAAAACTTCTTCTCTAGCCTCAAGGGAAAACACAAGGGAATGATGTACTGTACGTTCCAGTTAGCGGTGCCTTTCTCCACTTGGGGAAAAAGATGGAAATAAAGACAGTCGCAGAATAAGTGTGAGCGAAGTTATAACTAGTAAGCGATCACACTGATAATAAGTATAAATTTCTCCGGGACAGAAATAATACAATGGAAAAAATTTTGTTTCGGGAACGCAGACGGGGTGCGCGTGTATCTGGGCAGAATAATCAGTTATATACAATGGTTCTCAAATTTTTTGGCATCGTTACCCCCTGTAGTGGTGACCCCCATGACCCCTACCCTATTCCTCTTCAGTTATGTGAAGTTATAATATATAGGAAAGAAAAGTATTGGAATGCTTAATTTCTAATGCATTTTATATTTTGAGAAATTAATTTTACTTTTACTCAAGTCCTAAGAAATAAAGAAGTTAGATTTTAGACATGATTCCTTTGACAAAAAATTAAATTAAAGAACTGTTCCTTTTATTACAACTAATTTTTTTCGGGATAGATGAAAAAGAATGTTGGGGTATAACTTCCGTAATTATGATAAAAACCTATTTACTTCTGTATTTATTATTTAATTAATTTATTTATTCATTTATTTATTATTATTATTTATAAATTTACTGAAATTTACTCCAAAGAACTTTTACTTTTAGAAATTGCCTCCTTAGCCCCCAGGAACGGCTTCATTACCCACAAGGGGTCTAACTACCCCCAGTTTGAAAACCACTAAGTTGTCAGAAAGTCTTTTAAAACCACATGGTATAGGTGTGACCAGTGTATAAAGTCACATGATGTATGTGTAATTTAATGTAAAAGAGACGTGATATCGAGTAATCAGTGTATAAAGTCACTTTATGCATTTAGTGTAAAAACTCACATTATACAGATTTGTGTAGTAATCAGTATTAAAGGTACAATCATGATACAAAAGTTAAGTACCTTAGTTTAACCAGACCACTGAGCTGATTAACAGCTCTCCTAGGGCTGGCCTGAAGGATTACATTTATTTTACGTGGTTAAGAACCAATTGGTTACCTAGCAACGGGACCTACAGCTTATTGTGGGATCCGAACCACATTATAGTGAGAAATGAATTTCTATCACCAGAAATCAATTCCTCTTATTCTTCACTGGCCGGTCGGAGATTCGAACTCGCGGCCAGCACAGTGCTAGCTGAGAACGGAACCCACTCGTTCAACGAGGAACTACAATCAGTGTAAAACGTCACAGTCATGACACAGGCTTATTTAGTGTAAAGTTACATTATACAGATGTAATTAGTCTAGAAAGTCACATGGTATACGGTATGTGCAACCAGTGGGAGACTCCACAAAATACTGGTGCACTTAGTGTGAACTGTATAAAAAGTCCACATGATATGGGCGCAATTATTATAAAAAGTCACAGAATACAGAAATAGTTAGTGTAAAAGTCACATGATATAGTTGCAATTACTGTATAGTAAAAGCTCAATGCTATACATATAATTAGTGTAAAAAGTCACACGATTTAGATGCAGTTAGTGGGAAAAGCAAAATGATATTGGTAAATTAGTGTTAGTCACATGATAAAGGTTCAATTATTGTAGAAAGTCACATGACATAGGTTCAAACAGTGTAAAAAAAGTCACACAATACAATTACATTCGGTGAAAAAAATTCACATGAAACAGGGGTAAATAATGTAAAAGTGACATTCTATAAATGTAATTAATACGAAAGCCACATGATATAGGTACAATTAGGGGGAAAACATATATGATATAGGTGCATTCTGTGTAGAAGTTCATATGATACAGATGTCATTAGAGTGGAAAGCAAGGTTACAGGTGTAATTAGAGTGGAAAGTAACGTTAGAGGCTTAGAGTGGAAAATAAGGTGAAGTAGATATAATCAGTATAAAAAGATCAATGATATGGAGGAATTGGTGTAAAAACTTTCAAGAAACAGATTCCATTAGTGTAAAGCCTCACATAATACCAATTAAATTATAAAAGGTGCATTTACTTCAAAAGCAACATGAAATAGGTTCAGTTAGCGTGAAAGTCACATGAAAGGGGCGTTATTTGTGTAAAATAAATCAAGTGGTGCAATCAGTGTAGAAGGTCACACGACATGTTTGTCGTCAGTGTAAATACTCATATGATATGGATGAAATTATGTAAAAGGTCACATACTGTACCAGTAATTAGTGTTAATTATCATGAAATTTAAGACGAAAAGAATAGCGCTATTAGTGGGTCATAGCCTGAGTTACACAGATATTCTCTCTCTCTCTCTCTCTCCGATAGACTAACTCACCGATGAAATTTTAAGTTGAAAAGATATCTTCAGAGACCAGCGTATCGTACCTAAATTCCATATACTTCCACTCTCTCTCTCTCTCTCTCTCTCTCTCTCTCTCTCTCTCTCTCTCTCTCTCTCTCTCAAGTGTTCAGTAAAAATATGAATATAATATTGAGAGAGAATCCTCAACATTTTCCGGGGACGTGAGGTTAAGCGTAGAATGGAACATCTTTGAAGTTCCTTGCAGTGACTAACATCCTCAGAGTATGTCATCAGTGAGACTCTGCCTTCAAAGGGAATAGTTTGTACGTTTGGACTCTGAGAGGATATTGCTGTAAGACCTAAACCACTTTTCTGATCTTTTTGTCATTCGTTCTTAAAATGTTTTGAATCACACACGCACATACATACTGTATATGTATACATACATCTATACATGATACATATATATATATATATATATATATATATATATAATATATATATACAAATATATCTATACATATATCTATATCTATATATATAATGTATATATATATCAAATATATATATCTATATATATATATATATATATATATATATATATATATATATATATATATATATATATATATATATATATATATATATATATATATATATACACACACACACACGTGTGTGCATATATATAAATAACCACTGCCATTGTCCCACCTATTTATAGTCATCCTGCTGATTCAAATTCCCCGAATTATCTTATTTTCCTAACGAGATATTTTTACTTATGATTTTCCAAAAATTACTCCAGTTTCTTCTGAGTTCGCTTAATTACAGCACAACTTTCCATTTGATTCTTGCATAACCACTCGTTTGAGTATAAAATGGTTCACATAAGTTAACTGATCACTGATACAAATTTTTGAACAGACTCAGCTTCTTTGAGATTGCTTTTGCTAAATTAACCAAATTATTCTGTAAGATTCAGTCAAAGCCTGTTGAGATGCATAAAAATCTCTATGGCAAGTGCTATTCAGGCTTACCCGAAATGTTTCAGTTACGACTATTATCTAATCGCATGAACAGACCCAAAGGGCCACTGAAATAACGAGACAATCCAAATAAAGGTAGTACCATATAAAGAAAGAAATAACTACAAAGATAAAAATAAAATTGGCCAGACTCTGGAGAAGGAGTAAAAACGACTAAACCAATTTGAAAGGCGTAAAGAATGCGGAAGAAATTTCCTGGCAAGTTTGAAGAATATGTCTCTTACGAGAGTTCTCTTATTAACTAAAAAGAACTCTCGAGAAGAGACATATTCTTCGAAGTTGCCGAGAAATCTCTTCCGCATTCTTTACGTCTTTCGAATTGGTTTGGTCGTTTTTATTCCTTTTCCAGTCTTACCAGTTTTATTTTTACCTTTGTAGTTTACCTCGAAGGCTTTGGATACTCTCTCTCTCTCTCTCTCTCAACGAAGTGAGACTAGTTCTCGAATACTCTTTTGGTTTAACCCAGCTGCACAAAACGAGTGGTAAGAGAAGTCTGGTTTAACATAAGGGTTCAACGTAGGGGGTTTTAACCTTGAGTCCGCACAACTGTTTAAGCTAAAAATTTAAAATTTGTGGCTAAGCGAGAGTTCATCAAAAATAGTAAAGTCCTGAGGATCATAGGTAGTTTAAAATTTGGCTTCGCATGATGATTTAACCCAGGAGTTCACATTCTTTGGTTCAGATGATGAATTAAATCAATGGTTCACTGCCCAGAGTCTGAAAGGATGGTTTAAATCGGTGGCTCATAGCCTGGGGTTCAGAGGAAGGTTGGGGTTCAGAGGAAGGTTTAACTCCGAGTTTACTGTCCGTGGTTTGAGGATGGTTTAACTCAGGATTCACAGCCTTTGACTCAAAGAATAGTTTAACTAGATGGTTTTCACAGCCGTGGACGGGGTTGTTTTAACTCAAAGTTCGCAGCCTAGTTAATAAAAATGTCTAACTGAACATTCTTGCACAATGCCCTAGTCCTTGCGAATGTTTTGAGTGTTAATTCCTTTTGCTGTTATTGAAGAACGCAAGGCATCTGCAGTATTTAGCAATAAAGTGTCTCAGTGAGGCAAAAAGACCACTTCTTTCCATCCCATTAAGTATTATGCGAGCGCAGTTTTCCCCTTACAGCTGCCTCGCGTTTCTCCGCTCAAAAATTCATTTTTCCCGATTCATAAAATTCACGGAATATCACTGCGATCATTTCTAATTCTTCAGTATTAGGACATCTCATAGCTACGGGAATTCGTATAATTTATTTTTTTTAATATTTAGTAATTTCATCACCCTAAATTCTTAACATTCTTCTCTCTAAGTTGTGGTATTTTTTTTTTTTTTGAAATAGTGGTTCTTCCTTGAATCAGTGAGCTACGAGGAGTTCTTTTTCAGTGCGGAGTTTGCGCAGAATTGACGGTGGTTTGAAAAGTGAATGTTTTAGATCTCTGTACACGTGGCAATAGATGAGGTGAATTGATATAAACAGCCTTTTGAAGGAAAACTTTGCATAATGTCCAAGTGCGTGCGTGTGTGTGTGTGTGTGTGTGTGTGTGTGTGTGTGTATGTGTGTGTGTGTTTGAGTACGTGTACGTGTGAGCGAGAGAGAAAGAGGAAAAAGAGGGGGGAGAGAGATATAAAGATTGAAAGACAGAGGGGTAGAATATGTAAAAGAATCTAGCTTTTATTATTCTGCTAAAAAAAAAAAAAAGAGAAAAATTCTTTGTTCATAGCAACTACAATGAATTGCTATTCAGCACCAAGCTGGAACTATCTTACTAGAAATTCAGCATTAAAATCCCTCTTGTAATGTATCATGAGTACACTTATAAATATCTGACGTATGTTAATATTATATGCATTTACACATGAGCCGTCTCCTCCTTGAGTGGTTGGTTTTAGAACGGAATAATAGAAAGACACCAAAACAGAAACTGAAGGGATTATAAATAAGATGCAATGATAGGATGACCATAATGTGACTGAGTGGCTGACCAGGGTTTGTAAGAATATTTGGAGGGTGGAAACGTTCCAGTGGATCGGACATTTAAACTCCACAGAAAAGCTACAAATAAGACTAGCATTACAGAGAATGAATCCTGAAATGGCCAGCCTTTCAAAATAAGTGCTTATTTTTGTTATCAGATTCAGCCGGCATCGGACTGGAAATGCTCCCTGATCTATAAGCCGGGGATGTATGCCACTGACCTTCAGTTGCAGGGCAGAACGCACTCCTACGCGAAGTGACACGCCCAAAATTAATGCAAGTTTTCATAAACAGATATTAAACTATCTCTAATTCATGAAATAAAAGTATATATAGTTTTTTTCCACAATTATTTCGCAACTGGATAAATGATGACTAAATCTATTTTTAATATGTTTATATTATGATTCCCCTCAATCTGAAAGAATGCCATACACCAAAATTTACATTCTATAACGTGCGGTAATTCAAACTCCATTACAGCTTAACATACTATAAACGGAACTGAAAAACTCTACGTAGTTCGATCTCAATCATGATAAAAAAAAAAAAGCAAAACAATTTCTTCGAAGCAAGAACACAAAAATCACAAAATATAATCACAATTACATGATTTAGTCCCGACCGAGTTCGCCAACTGAGCGAAATCTGAAATTGCAAGACACAATGCTATTTCCGGTTCGTATTCCCGTAAAACCCATTGCCGCATTGCATATCCAAACTGAGGAGAGAGAGAGAGAGAGAGAGAGAGAGAGAGAGAGAGAGAGAGAGAGAGAGAGAGAGATACAACAACCGTATATACGCAGTCATCCTCTCCCAAACATAATTGATAACCATCACGGAATGTACTTTCCCCCATATGATGGAAGTAATATTGCAGTTTATTTTCGTTTATGTTTGGAATATATATAGTAACTTTCTTTTTCTCAAATAAACTATTATGTTTCGCTTGGGGAAATGCTCTACTGTATTAGTCTTATAAATGGTAACTCTGGGAGAAATGTAGAAAATGTATTGGTGTAATATTAATTGTATTTATTTGTTTTATGGAAAATCTGCCCTTCTCAGTTAGTTAATAAAAGTGCAATTTCAGCTCAGTACTTAAAAAAAATGGGTTAACAAACAACCTGTCAAGTTTCTAACAAAGGCTATATTACTTTTATTGCATGGTCCTTTTTTTTAACCGGAGATCAAGTTTACTTTCATTTATTTTGGCGTTGAATTGTGTGCCATGCCACTTCCTACAATATAATTTTTTGTGAAAAGTATTGCACCTACTTCCGAATGTGGATGGGATAGTTAGACCCTTTAAATCAACACCATTAAATTTTCAGTCCGCTTATGTTATCACACGCTGTCCGATGTTCAGTTGCACTGTACTTGCTCATTTCATTTTGTGCAAAGTTATAAACTATCAAAAGAAAGTCACATCAGCCAACAACAACAGCAAACATTACAGTAGACTGAAGTTAATAGAGTTTTTCCATAATGATCTTATGAACAACAATATGGGAAATATGTTTACAACAACGAGGATCAACCGTAATGAAGATATTTTTGGAAAGGATTCACTGTCTCCATTGTCGTTCACATTGAATCAACTGAGTTCAGTATAACAAGAGAGAGAGAGAGAGAGAGAGAGAGAGAGAGAGAGAGAGAGAGAGAGAGAGAGAGAGAGAGCTAAAGCAAACTGCTAGGGTGTATAGGGTTCCGACTTGATCATTCGGCCTATAAAAATTCCTACATTGACCATGCGCTACGTTAACGTCCGCATGATATTAAGTAGAATGAGCCTTCTAAAATGAAAATAACAAAAAATCTGCCGAGGTAACACCCGTGACATTATGATCGTGGTTTTATAATTTATGACAAAAAATTACTTCTCTTTTGCTATGGACTGACGTCCTGTGGTTATGAATTATCAAGAATTACTTAACATGGTTTATCAATAGACCATATATATACAGTATATATATATATATATATATATATATATATATATATACATATTATAAATACATATACATATATAAATATACATATATACTGTATATATACAGTATATATATATATATATATACATATATAAATATACATATATACTGTATATATATATATACATATAAATGAAAATAGAAAAAAAATGTCTCATATAGAATCGTTAGTTATTTGTAAGTGCTAAAACATGAAGAGGACTGACGTGAACATAAGGGAATAAATGGCAGATCGTACAAGGATTTACAAACCACTGAGGCAGAATTAGGCCTACGGACCTCCATTCCCTCTATTCCGTGAAATCATTTTAAAGTAGCCTTCGGATTTTTGTGATTTGTGTAGGCGGGTATTGTGAATCCAGTGTATATATATATATATATATATATATATATATATATATATATATATATATATATATATATATATATATATATATATATATATATATATATATATATATATATATATATATATATATATATATATATATATTAATCAGTAAGCTACAAACGTCCTTTAATATCCAATTCGCTCTACCTCGGAAATAATATATTTTCATATATGTTACCGAAGGGGAATTTCTTAGTTGATAAGTAGTTCGTCATCCCGTGGGCTCGAACCAGCGAAGGACAAGAACTCAGGACTACAGTGGACGCATTTAACCCACGCGGCCAGCAAGTGAGGTATAAGTGGATATCGTCCCCCATATTTTTATCAGATTTGCTTTTTAGAATCTCTCTCTCTCTCTCTCTCTCTCTCTCTCTCTCTCTCTCTCTCTCTCATAATGACACTCCATTGCGCTACCGATTGACCCACAAGGGTTATGCACGAAACTGGAATCTACGTATTTCCGTATCAGAGATTTTTCCTGTGCAGGCTGTCACTATAAAAACAGCGAATTTTACACAACTTCTCGGGGTGTAAAAAAAAAAAAAAGTCCTTCTCGGCCTACCAGTAGTGGAAGTCAGGCGGCAGCTTGCCCAGGAAAAACCTCATGTACAGAAACGCCCCGGTTCTAATTCCTTTTATGCCCACTGTGGCTCAGTTGGAAGCGCCCTGGCCTATCATTTGAGAGATTTGGGTTATGTCTGTGCAACATGTGCTCTTGTGTTCATTAATTTCATCATATACAAATACACACACACAGATACTGTATATAAAAATTGTTCATTTTCAACAAACCTCTGTTGTTATGTATTATACATTTGATGAGGATCATTATTTTAAAAATACATATATGGATTCCACCTAGGTAAAATCTCGTCGAATGAATGATATTTTATTTTATTAAAACACACACACACACACACACACACACACAAAACAAATAAAAGCAGGAGGGCAGAAGGCCAATGTCGTTTGAAAATTCCGGAAAACCAATCGCATATCAAAATTGGAAATGGATCTGAAAACTGAGGGTTTACACCGAGCGACGTTTTCCCATCCACTGGCTGATAAATAGTAAGTAAAAGAAAAAAAAGTAGAGAAAAAAAACAATAAAGTACTTCCCTTCCCCCTTGGAACTAAAATTACTGTTCATTTATTCCTGCGTACGAGTTTGTTTCAGAGTTTGAAATGTGTTCGTCCTTTAATTTGGGAAGTTTGAAGTGGCGCTTTGGAATAGGAAAACATTTTTGTTGTTTGCTCACTACAATAATATGGCCCTTGAATTTCGTCTTATTCGACTCTGGCTTTGTAGCTACAGAAAATAACAATGAAGGCACGATCAGTTCATTAGAGAGTAATATAAATGTAAATTTAAATTGCTGAGTCTATTGCAGGTATCGTAGGTTAACGTCATAGATAGTTATCGTTACTGAAAACGGAAATTACACGTGGCAAGCAAATTAAATGATTATACGTATGAGGCATCGTAGAAATTAAGAATTCTAATTGTAGAATTTCCCGTAGCTAAAGCCTGAATAGTCCGAGGCTAACATCTCAACGATACTAGTTTACTGTTAATTACAGAGGTGATAGTTAATTCTACCTAAGAATACATTATTATTATAATTATTATTATTATTATTATTATTATTATTATTATTATTATTATTATTATTATTATCTAAACCCGTAACAATCATATTCAAATTTCAAAAATCTAAACCCTGTGAAATGAATCATATGCAAATTTATGATAACATGCTGTGATTTTTCCTTCAGTTGCAGGAAAATTTTTATGCCTTCAGAGTTTTCCGGGCAATTGAAAATGTATATATAAAAGGAAATTTTTAAAAACGCCGAGATAAGTAAAACGTTATGATAATAAAATATATGTATGCATCTGTGAATTTTATATATATGTCAGTACAAAGAGGTGCAGAAAAGCACTTTATTAAAAAATGAGTCCAATACAGAATAAGAATTTTTCCGGAGCATAAAACAGCATAACACAAGTACATATTAACCAACGTATATTATATGGTAGTTAATGGATAACGTTATCAAATTTATACTGACGTCTCATGACATGTAAAATAAAAGGATCTAATTTATAAAAACCAAGCGATAAATTAAAATACCGTAGTAGTAATACAATTTCATGTTCAGAATTGGCGTCGTCTATCAAGGGGTCAGATTTTCTCAAACTTTTGCCTGCGTACTTCGGGAAAGTACGTAACGTCTCTGGGTTCGAGCCGTGCCATCCCGACCTTCCCTTATATTACCGTTATTTTGGATGTGATAAGTACATTAGTTATCGAAGTTGGGACACATAACGAACACACAGAGCATCAGATAATACTAAAAAAATGCTCAAGGCAGTTGCCTTTATATTGGACGACACTGCAAACGAGTCACATTAAATTTTCCCTCACAAAGGAGAAGTTCTTGGAGAAGCGGCGAGGAAGATTTTATATGAAATATCCTGGAAAAACAAATGGGTTTTTTTCTGGTTGACAGCACCCCCGCCGCTTCCATGGTATTGTCCTTAACCGCAGTTACCTCTGCTGTGTTGAATATCTCTTTTCATACTTTAGAGAATTGATTATATATATATATATATATATATATATATATATATATATATATATATATATATATATATATATATATTTATATATTATATATACACTATATATATATATATATTATATATATATATATATA
>NC_089758.1:13839233-13849233 GCF_040412425.1 Macrobrachium rosenbergii
AAGAACTCACAAACCTTGGGGAAATAAACGAAAAGAGAATCATAGAGAGAGAGAGAGAGAGAGAGAGAGAGAGAGAGAGAGAGAGAGAGAGAGAGAGATGGCAACTTAATTCAAATGCTTGAATTCATGTTGGTATTTTTCGTTACGTATATAACCATTTCGCCCGCTCCCTGTCTACCTTATTCAACGTCCTCTAATTCTATAAGGAATATCACAATCACACTTCAATCTATGATTCCGATAGAGAGCTAATCCTCCTCATGAAAAAAGCGTGAATAGGGAGGGAGGGAGGTTTGTCTTATCCAATTTTCTCTTCGGCGGATCTCCCGGGAAATTGGTAAATTGGTCTTTGCAAATAGGCCAACGAGAGATTGCTTTATCCATCTGAGTGGCGAAGATGAAAGCAGCTTCTTCTTCGCTGCTGAATCGCGAGATTGTTTTCTTACCCAGAAAAAAGAGAGAGCAATTATTCCGCTGGGGGGAAAAACCTGGTTTTAATCTCTATCAGAGCCGGTAACAGTAACCAGATACTCGTTGTGGACAATATAACTCATGGAGATTGTGAATTAGGTATTTCCTTGGTTCATTTTGCAGCCAAGAGATGCCCTCCAAAGTAAGAATTACTGTAACTGTGGCCCAGCAAATGGAATAATAATTACAACCGGTTCAACTTCTTCTAAAAACAAGAACACTGTAAGTAAATCCTCGTTTCTCTCCCCTCGAGAAAACACCTACACAAAACTACATCCACAACAACAGCGACAAAAATAACAAAGGTGACTTGAAAAAACAACTGTCAGTGAAAATTTCTTCTCTCGCCTCAAGTGAATACACAAGGGGATGATGTGCTGTATGTTACAGCTAGCGGTGTCACTTTCTACGTAAAAAAAAAACGAATAAAAACAATTGCGGAATAAGGGTTCATGAAGTTGCATCCGGTATGTGCTCACGTTGGTATTAAATGTAACATTTATGCAGGAAAAAAAAGAAAAAAATATATATTTAAGAGGAGCTTTGTTCGTGAGCACAGACGGGGTGCACGTTTCTGGGCAGAATAATCAGAGCTAGAAATTCTCTTAAAGTCGCATGACAAAGGTGTAATCAGTGCAAAAAGTAACATGATAATGGTGCAATTAATGTAAAAGTACCATGATACAAGGGGAATTGGTGTAAGAGTCACATGATATAAGTGCAGTTAGTTAGTTATAAATGATTTGTTTAACCAGAGATATAAGTGCAGTTAATGTAAGCCACATAAGATAAGTGCAATTAATGTAAATTCACGTGATTTAAGTGCAATTAATGTAAATTCACGTGGTTTAAGTGCAACTAATGTAAACTCACGTGATTTAAGTGCAATTAATGTAAAAAAAATCACATGATTGAGGTGTTATTAGTGCAAATGAAAATCACCTGGTAGAACTGGTGTAGAAAGTCACATGACGTGTCAGAAATCAGTGTAAACATTCATCTGATAGGGATGAAAATATGTGAAAGGTCACATACTGTAGGAGCAATCAGAGTGAATTGGCTTGAAATTTTAGATGAAAAAGAGTAGTACTACTTGAGGATCATAGCCTAAGTCACGCAAATTCTCTCTCTCTCTCTCTCTCTCTCTCTCTCTCTCTCTCTCTCTCTCTCTGACAGACTAACTCGCCTATGAAATTTGAAGCTGAAAAGCTATTACTGTTCACGGACCAGAGTGTATCGTACCTAAATTTCATGTATACTTCTACTCTCTCTCTCTCTCTCTCTCTCTCTCTCTCTCTCTCTCAGGTGTTCAGTAATATATGATGATAATACTGAGAGTGAATCTCCAACATTTTTAGGAGACGTAGGCTTCAGCGTAAAACGAAGCCTCTTTGAAGTCCCTTGCTGTAACCAACATCCTCAGAGGATGACTCAGAGGCTTACTCGCTTCTCGGTGGGACTCTGTAAAATCTTCAAATTGAATAGTTTGTGCGTTTAGGTCCTTGAGCGAATATTGCTTTAAGTCCCAAACCAGTTTTTTTTTTCTTATTTCCCATCATTCTTTTTCATGGAATATTTTCGAATCACAGACATATATATATATATATATATATATATATATATATATATATATATATATATATATATATATGTAATTTGTTTTTGGCTGAAATATTATGTGTAGAATATATTGGTCACTTTTTACCGGATACATATGTAATTGTAATAGTCACAATGCCCTCTTAACTTCTAGAATTCTTCGCTTTTTTGGATACGCTTGTCACTACAAAGCCTATATACAGTATATATATATATATATATATATATATATATATATATATATATATATATATATATATATATATATATATATATATATATATATATATATATATATATATATATATATATATATATATATCATATATATATATATATATATATATATATATATCATTTAAAATTTTTGTATCACTATTATCGCCTTGTCTTTATATTGTTATCTTGCTGGTTCAAATTTCGTGAACGATCTTACTTCTTTGCAAAGATGTTTTCGCTTGAGAATTTCCAAAAATATTAATCTGTTGTGAACTTCGCTGAACGACTGCGCAAACTGCCATATGATTTTCACTTAAGAGTATATCAATTACTGCTTTTGAGTAGTTGTCAATAACTAAAGCAAGATGTATAAATTGTTAGTTTAGAGGGATTATGGTATGTAAAGAAATGCCTGTGTATACTGTGCTGATGTATACTGTAACCATATTGTAAATATTGTAATTGTAAATAATGTAAGTTTAATCCTTTCAATTAAAAGCAAAAAAATTGCTTGTTTGAATATACGATGGCTCACATAAGATAACTCGCAAGTAACAGGAATTTTTAAATAGACCGAGCTACTTTGTTTCATTGTTATTTATAGAATGTTTGTGCTAAAATAATCACATTCATTCAATTTCAGCCAAAGCCTGTTGAAATATATAAATAATCTAAAAAAAATTATATTCATTCACACGAAATGTTTGAAATATTATTAATATGTAATCTTATATAAAGACGCGCAGGCCTAATGATATAACGATGCATAATCCCAATAAAGATACCATATAAAGAAAGAAACAATTAATAACGAATAAAGAAATAAAGTTGATAAGATTCCGGAATAGACCTAAAACCGGCGCAACAAAATCGAAAGATACAAAGAATGCGGAGAAAATTCCCAGGCAACGTCGAAGAACGTCTCTTCCGAGAGTTATTCAATCAATTAGTTTACCTCGAAGGAGTCTGATGGATGCGCCCTTCCACCCACCCCCACCCCACCCCGAACAAAAACAAAGTGAGACGGATCCTTCTCGAATACTCTTTTGGTTAAATCGCTCAGCGGTTCTCAAAACCCGTGGTTTGCAGCTTGGGTTTAACCCACACGTTCGAAACGTGTAGTAAAAAAATGGGATGGTTTAACATAAGGGTTCACAGGAGGCTCAACATTGAGTTCTCACGATTTGTTTAATCTGAAGATTCAGAATTTGGGGTTAATAGAAGGTTCACCAGAAAGACTAAAATCTTGAGGTTCAGTGATGTTTAATAATTGATTTTAAAAATTTGAGTTGGCACGAAGATTTAACACCGGGGTTCACGTTCTTTGGATGGTTTAAATCAGTGGTTCCCAAACTGGATGCTCAGTGGATGGTTGAACTTGCGGCTTCATCGCCTGGTGTTCAAAGGGTGTTTTTAACTGTAGGTTCTCAGGCTGGGGTTCAAAGATAGCTCGCCTTAGGAGTTCACAGCCTTGTGTTTAAACGAAAATTCATCTCAAGGGTTCACTTCACAACCTAGTTGTCAGAGGATGGTTTAATTCAGAGGTACACAACCTCAGCTTCATCATGTGGTTTAATTAAGGGTTCATAACCTTAGGTTCAAAGGATGTTTTTAACTCTGGGGTTCTTAGCTTAGAATTCTAAAGATACAGTTTAAGGCAAGGGTTCACTACCTTGGGTTCAACGAATGATTTGACTCATGGTTTACAAACGTTTAATTGAACTTCCATGAACAAAGCTCTCGTCTTCTCAAATATTCTGAGTTTTTATCCCTTTCGCTGTGATTGCAGAATGCAAGGCATCTGCAGCATTTAGCAATAAAATCTCACTGTGACAAAGCCCACTTCTTCCTACCTCAGTAAGTATTAATGCCAGCATAGTTTTCCCGAAGAGCTGGATTGCTTTATTACTTCATGTCATGGATGCCTCGCGTTTCTCTGCTCCAAAAGCATTTTTTCTATATTCATAAAATTCACGGCATATCACTGCGATCACTCCTAATTCTCCAGGAAAACTTTGCATCCTGTTTGAGGGTGTGTGAGTGTGTGTGTTTGCGTAAGTGTATGTGTATGTTTGAGAGAGAGAGAGAGAGAGAGAGAGAGAGAGAGAGAGAGAGAGAGAGAGAGAGAGAGAGAGAGAGAGAGAGGCTAAGATTCTAACTTATAGTGTTACTAAACAAAAAAGAATAAAATTTTCTGTTCACTGTACTTGCAATGAATTGCTATTCTACAGAAAGCTATCACCATTTTACCAAAAAATTCAAGCTCACAAAAATGCCCTGCACTAATGAATATCTCACATTTGCTGCCATATACAATTATACAGGCACCTTCTTACCCTCTGAGTTCTAGAACAGAATAATGAAAAGACACCAGGACAAGAATTGATGGGGTGAAAAATCAGATGCAGTGACCGAGTTGCTGACCAGGTTTTGTAAGAGTATTTGGAGGAAGGAAAGGTTCCTATGGTATGGATTCTAAAATGATCAGCTCGTGTTTTTCTTATTAGATTAAGTCGACATTGCACGGGAACGGGCTCTTGCTACATACGCAGCAAAGGGATATATGCAGTTTATCTCTAACTACGGGACAGAACGACTTTCTACACCAAGAGACACGTCAGCTATAAATATATCTATTTTTTCGTTAAAGCAGGCAGTATACTACCCCTGTTTTATGAAATACAAGAATATATTGGCTGTTTGCACAACTGTCTTATCATTTGGTCAAACGCTGTCTAAATTAACTTTTACTGTATTTATATATTTTTCTCTCATTCTGAAAGAATATCATATACCGAAAAGCTACATTCTATAACGTACAGTAACTCAACTCAAATGCTGCTTAATATACTATAAACAGAGCTGGGAAAACCGTATGAAATTCATTCTTAATCATGTCCAAATAGAAGCAAAACAATTCCTTCGAGGCAAGATTACAAAAATCGCAAAATGTAATCACTATTACATAATGTAGTTCCAACCGAGTTCACCAATTCAGCGAAATCTGAAATTGCGCGACACAATGCTATTTTGGTTCCATATTCCCATAGAACCCCTTGTACATCAGAATTGAGAGAGAGAGAGAGAGAGAGAGAGAGAGAGAGAGAGAGAGAGAGAGAGAGAGAGAGAGAGAGAGCAAAACAATGGTATTTATGGAGTCACCCTCTCCCCAACATGATTGATAACCATGAAAAGGAACGTACTCTCTCTCCCACACACGTTGGAAGGAATATTGCAGTCTATTTTCGTTTATTTCTGTGTTATATATATGTTGTTACATAAGTTATTTTTTCTCAGATAAAACTATTGATTTTTGCTTGTGAAAATGCAATACTGTATTGTCTCATAAGCGATAATTGCGAAAAATGTATTAATTGTATTGTTGTATCAAATTAGATGATTTTTCTTATGGAAAACTTTGACCTAATTTCAGCTGTACTTTAAAGTGGTGGTTAACATGCAATCTGTCAAGAGTCTAAAATATTACTTTTATTTCATGGTCCTTTTTTAACTGAAGCTCAGGTTTACTTCCGTTAATTGTTATGTAAACTAATGTACCACGCCACGTCTTATAACATTATTTTTGTGGACTGTATTTACACACATTCCTGAATACTGATAAGATAGTTAGACCCATTAACACAACGCTATTAAACTTTGTCCATTTGTGATATCAGATACCGCCTCGTGTGCAGCTATACTATATTCGTGCATTGCCTTTTGTGCAAAGATGTAAAAAGTTCACTATACCTTAGTTTAACCAGACCACTGAGCTGATTAACAGCTCTCCTAGGGCTGGCCCGAAGGATTAGACTTATTCTACGTGGCTATGAACCAACTGATTACCTAGCAACGGTAAACAACACCAAACATGAGAGTAGACCGACTATAATAGAATGTTGACCACAATGAGGATCAGCTATGGAGTAACGAACTTGATGAAGATATTTTTGGAAGGGATTCATTATCTCCATTCATGTTCACAGTGAATCAAAAATGCTTAGCATAGAGAGAGAGAGAGAGAGAGAGAGAGAGAGAGAGAGAGAGAGAGAGAGAGAGAGAGAGAGACTGAGAATAAGCACTGTGAGCTTAATGATAAAATGTTTTTGCTAACGAAACATCAAGTAAAAAATGCGCCGAAGTTTCTTCGGCGCAATCGATTTTTTGTACAGCGCACAATCAAGGCCACCGAAAATAGATCTATCTTTCGGTGGTCTCGGTATAATGCTGTATGAACCGCGGCCCATGAAACTTTTAACCACGGCCCTGTGGTGGCCTGGCTTATATCGTTGCCAGACGCACAGTTATGGCTAAATTTAACCTTAAATAAAATAAAACTACTGATGGTAGAGGGCTGCAATTTGGTATGTTTGATGATTGAAGAGTGGATGATCAATATACTAATTTACAGCCCTCTATCCTCAGTAGTCTTTAAGATCTGGGGGAGGAAAGAAAAAGTGCGGACAGAAAAAGTCGGCACAATAGTTTTCTTTTACAGAAAACTAAAATCTACCTTTCTCTCTCCAGTATACAGTACTCCTCTGAACTGACGTTCTGCAGTGACGAATTATAAAGAATGATTTAATATGGTTCTTTAACAGGTCATGTATGTCAAGAGAAACAGCAGCAAAATCGTTTAGTATCATTCGTTGTTTGTAAGAGAAACAGAAAAACAATTTGGGAAACACTAAATGAAGAGGGGTTGAAGTGACAAAAGCGCATAAATGGCAGATCGTAAAAGGATTTACAAAGCATTACAGGTAGAATTAGCCCCACGCAACTCTTTTCGGCAGCATCGATTCTAAAGTAACGTCTACACGTTCTGATGGTTTGTGTATTTTTAGGTAGGCGTATGTGAATCTGATATATATATATATATATATATATATATATATATATATATATATATATATATATATATATATTTATATACACACATATATATATATATATATATATATATATATATATATATATATATATATATATATATATATATAATATTATATGTATAAATATGTTACATACACATATACATATATTTATGTATATATATGATATATGATATACAGTATATATGTATATATATATACACATATATATACACCATAACAACACAGATAAGAAAATAGTCTTTTCTTAAATAAAGGTCCGTTGTTGTCACGCAATAAACATAGTCCAAAGATTTCGACGAGGGTCATTGATTACGTACAAAAAGAAACAAAATATGGCTTCTACTGAAGTATAGTCTCGTCGAACGGATGATATTTGTTCTTAATTAAAAGGAAAAAAAAAGGGGGGAGAAGTAGAAAGGGCAGAACACCAATGTCGCTCCAAAATCCCGGAAAACCAATCGCATATCAAAATTGTAAATGGATCGGAAAACAGAGGGTTTGCACCGAGCGACGCTTTCCCCTCCATTGCCTGATAAACATTAAATAAAAAAAATATATATCAATATTAAAATACTTCCCTTCCCCATAGGAACTAAAATTACTGTTCGTTTGTTCCCGCGTGTGAATTTGTTTGTTTCAGAGTTTGAAATGTGTTCGTCCTTTATAGTTGCAGAGTTTGAAGTGGCGCTTTTCGAACGAAACGTTTTTGCTTTTTGTGGACTAAAATAATATTTCGCGGGGGTTTCGCCCCATTCGCGTCTCGATTTGTAGCTACAGAAAATAAGCATTTAGGCACCATCACCTGATCAGAGGGTTATATAAATATAAATATAAATATAAATATAAATAAATATAAATATAAATATAAATATAAATTTCTGGGCACACTGCATGTACAGTATCTTAGGTTGACGTGATAGTTATCGTTGATGGAAAAGGAAAATAAATGTGTAATGATATAATATACGAAGAAGGGATCAATGTTTAAACGTATGAGGTGTCGTAGAAATAAAGATTTCCAGTTGTACGATTCCCCGAAGCAAATGATTTTATCGTCATTTTTTAAATTTTTATTTTCTCTTTCTTTCTAAAGCTGGCTTTCATAAATTGAGTAAATGAAAATTATTCAGTCAAATATAATTGAAAATCTCTACTACTAATTTCAGAGGGAAAATCAATCCTTTCTCAGGATGAATGATTATTATTATTAACACTGATATTAGTATTATCAACAATAAAAACAATCCAAACTCGTAACACAATCATTACAACATTTCAAACTTACATTTCCTCGTTCCTTAAACTTCCACGAAATGCAATGTCATGAGTAAAAGGAAATGAACAGCGCGGAAAAAGTTAAGTATACCTTAGTTTAACCAGACCACTGAGCTGATTAACAGCTCTCCTAGGGACTGGCCCGAGGGATTAGACTCATTTTACGTGGCTAACAACCAAATGATTGCCTAGCAACGGGACCTACAGCTTATTGTGGAATCTGAACCACATTATACCGAGAAGTGAATTTCTATCACCAGAAATAAATTCCTCTAATTGTTCATTGGCCGGCCGGAGACTCGAACTCGTTCCTAGCAGCGTGCTAGCCGAGAACTCTACCGATTCGTCCAACGAGGAACTTGAACAGCGCGATGATTAAACTCTATGTACCTGTGTTACCCGTGTGTTTTCCCCTATGTGCAACAATAACGGCTTAATGATAATATAATTTCACGCTCAAACCTGGCGTCGTCCAACCCGGGGTGCAAATTCCTGAGATGTATGCTAGTATTGCACCAGCCCCGGTTTTTTTGCCATGATTCTTGGTTAGGTTAGGTTAGATCACATTTAGTACTCACATCGTAATTTGGGTGTGGGAAACATAATGATATTATTTGCAAGAAAATGCTATGGTTAGTTTTTAAGATATGGCGTCCCGCTTTTTTCAGGGAAAGGTCTCGCTCGGTACTCGGTTACATCTCGGCAAAATGCTCCTGGGGTCAACTTTGCTAACCACTAGCGTCCCTGGATTACAGCCGAGCCATCCCGACCCTCCCATATACTACCGTTATTTTGGATGTGATAGATACGTTAGTTTTAGAATATAAGGCAGACAAAGAAATAGACAGAGCATTAGAATACAATATTAAACCCTCATGGCAATTTCCTTAGCATCGGACGACTCTGCAAACAAGTTGTATCAAATATTCCCTCACAAAGGAGAAATTCTCGGAGAAACGACAAAGGATATTTTATATGAAATATCTTGGAAAATCAAATTGGTTTTGTTCTGGTTGATAGCACCTGCCATTTCCATGGCACTGTCTCTAACCGGCGTCGCTTTTGCTGTAATGAATATCTTTTTATACTTTAGAGAACGCTCTCTCTCTCTCTCTCTCTCTCTCTCTCTCTCTCTCTCTCTCTCTATATATATATATATATATATATATATATATATATATATATATATATATATATATACATATTGAAATATGTGTGTATATTACATATACATACATATATATATATATATTATACACACATACAAACATATATATAATTTTAAATCAAGTAAAAACATATACATACATATGTATATATATATATATATATATATATATATATATATATATATATATATATATATATATATATATATATATATATATATAAACATATTGAAATATGTGTGTAAACATATATATGTTTGATTTTGTATATTATAGACACATACAAACATATATATTGATTTTAAATCAAGAAAAAAAAAAACATGATGATTACACGAAATATATATATATATATATATATATATATATATA
>NC_089758.1:13851733-13899233 GCF_040412425.1 Macrobrachium rosenbergii
AAATATAAACATATCAGGCATTCAACCATTCTGATTATTCTGTTTTGCTGACGAAACTTTTATTCCGTGATTCCCGGGGGAATATTATATTGAGAAAAAAAAAAAAAGGCTTCAAAAGTCATGCGGATAAAAGAAGAACGAAAAAGTAAATTCAATGACACTAAAAGATCACACAGGTATTTGACCAAGGATAACACAAAGAAACGAAAAGAAAAACGCAAGTGGGGGAAAGAGGAAGAAGTCGCCGGTCGATCTCTGACGTTTGTTAGCGCCCATAGCCTTCGGGAAAGACAAGAAAAACTTCGGGTTGGAGAAGAAGAAGAAAAAAAGACGAAAGAAGGAAGGTAAAAGAGGAGGAAAAAAAAAAAGTTTGTTTCAGAGCAAAACTTTGAAGAAAGGGATTGGTCCCCTTTGACGGCCTTTGGGCTTCATCCCACGCTGTAATAGTTCCCTCTCTGTGCACAAAGGATCGGTTTTAAAGTCCTATCAAGAAGCGTCCTTTAGTTGAGATAGACAAATAGATTGACAGATAGAATGGTTCCACTCTACTGGGAAGGGGCTATTACGCCGTCGAGGTGCACTCCTATCAGAGAGAGAGAGAGAGAGAGAGAGAGAGAGAGAGAGAGAGAGAGAGAGAGAGAGAGAGGTTAAAATTCGTTTTATATGCCCTGAGTCTACCTCCTGGCTTTTCTATCAGTCGAGTTGTATCTTTCATGACTCCAGAATGGAATTAGATTAAAAGGTTCTTTGAAACCAATCGACTGCTCGTGAATACAGAAAACTCCATTGAGAGTAAACTGTTTTTGCTGATTGGACCAAGCGATATCTAAGTTTCAGAACACACTTTCTCTTTCACTCCTTCCCGAATTTGTTTATATTTACTGTTATTATAGCCAGAAAACTTTCTACTGTTTTTTCTTAGAAAATAATAACATCAAATTTACTCCCAAAGGTGAGTGAGTAATTCGAAAAGAAAATTTACGTCATTTCGTATCTGATTCAATCCACTCTTCACCTTTTCAAAGGCCGTTTAGAAATGTGTCTGAAAACATGTATATCAACCATCAGTTAGTTTGAGAAAACCAATGAATCATTCAAGTAATGAAAAATCATATAAACATCATATTTTGCTATTTTTACTTCAAAAATTATTGTATGAAATACTTCTCCACCTACGCAATGCGCTCGGAGTTTGCAATTATTATTAAATAGCTTAACCAGACCACTAAGTCCCTCTCTAGACTGGTGTAAGGCTGACTGGAAAGACTTGGAAATATTTGGCAATATATTGCATTGTCAAGTGACGTTAGTTAATGCGTTTACTCTTGACTTTTAAAGGCAGAGTCGCATGAGTCAAGAGGACTATTCTACGCAATCGAACGTCCGCTAGCCCCCATAGACAGGAAAGTGTGGGGCGGAAATGGGGAAGCCAGGGAGGGATGAGGAGGGGAAGGGGGAGGGAGGGACGGGATAGGGATAAGTCAAGAGTAAACGCCATAACTAATACCATTTGACAATGCACTATGTTAGCAAAAACTAACAGAGGGTGTCTTGTACACGGTGTCCAAGTACCATTTCGATCAAATAATTAGTTTGAAAGATACTTAAGAAAAACGATGATTCGCAGTCCCTGAAATGGATAGTAGTTGTCAAGCTGTTTGACAAACGTAAAGTGGAAGAAGTTCGATATCCTTACAAGTGGGCACAGGGCAGAAGATATGGATGAAAAGTAAAAGGTAGAAAGAAGTGCATAAGGCCCCCCTAGCAATTTCAATCTTTACCACAGGGAGCACTCAGGAGACATTACCTTTTTCCAAGGCTTCCCCGAAACAGTGTCTGAAAAACTCAAATCACATAAGATCAAAAGAATAACGGAAAAAATATAGAGTATTTATCTGGAGACACTGCAGATAGAGTGCCGATGTTAACGGCATTTTTGAAGAGCGATAAATTCGTAATATTGTACTGAATTCGGGAAGGCAATTATCTCTTATCAAGAAACTTAGAGTTTCTGGGTAAGGAAACTGCAGAGTCACCTGGTAACCTCAGTTAAAGGATAGAAAGTTTCTAACGTTATTTCCTTAATGAAAAATTCGGTGCTTACATGGTGTGATATTTTGAAGATTTACTAAAGAATGTATTGTTTCTTCATTATTTTCTTATCTGGACATTAAATGGCCAGCGGGCTTTCACTGTCCGAAGAAAATGACAAATTACAAATTGTTGCTATAACCTTGTTTCGACCAAAGGCTTGTGTACTTAATGGGTATTATCTGGCAGCTCTTATTTTTTAGCGTCAGATTCTGATAAATGAAAGGTGATATTTTTCAAGCCTCCTTTATTCATTTGAATCAGGTATTCAGAAGCATCCAATCCCAAATTCCCTTTGTCACTGTTAAGACGTGTCTGCTTTCAAAAGGGTGGCGTCTTCCTTAACTTCTCAACTACTTTGATCTCTACATTCGGAAGTTGAACTTGAAAATGTTTTCTTTTCCAGACACGTTTTCTCTTTTTTTTCCGTTAAACTTTTCTTGTTCTCTGGACTGGAGAAAAGAAAGGAATTCTTACTTTCTTCTCGAACTCCTGTCTGCTAACTTTGGCTGTTCTCTTGATTTGTAGCTTCATTTTCTTTTCATTTTTTTAGTATGATTTTGAGTATCTTATTCTTACATTATTATTATTATTATTTTTTTTACTCTTATTTTCATCCTAGATAACTGAAATTATGTAAACAGTTGCTGTACTTTATACTTTCTTTTTCTTGCCAGTAGTAGATTAGACGAAGGTCCCATCTTCGTTTATAATAAGACTATGTATTATATTTGTAACACAAATGTATACATTATTGCATTAAATTCTATTCCGTATTCACACCTAACATTTAGGCTCAAAATTTCAAACGCCATACTCAGTCGGAGGCTAAAAGTTCCACTTAGTTCTCAAAATTAATGAGGATTGGACCTCTGAAATTCCTCTAAATGAATTTTCATTGAGTGACTCGGGGGAATTAATTTATACTATGCTTTTCAAAATAGAAAGATGAGGTGCAAAACACTTAAATTTCAATTGTCAAAAGGTATTTAGCAACTTCTTTGGTGCAATATTCATATTTATCTTGCAGTTACGAATTTTACCAAGAACGCAAACTGACGCAGTCATCAAGCGCCATCATTGTTTGTGGGGAGGGATGGCCAATAAACCTGCGAAGGAAAACTCCGTGATTTATAATTTGAAGTTAATGAGAATCTATACTGCTGCTTCCAAGGCTGTTTCCTTCTCAGCTTTGGTTGTCGAACGTAATTTTTTCATGTGGTGCAAATTTATTCACATATTTCATTACCGTACTCTTTCTTTTTAGTTTCAGCTCCGCTTTGATCCTTCTTTTTTAATGCGAGCAGTTTGTCCTCGTGATACATGTTTAAAAATTAATGGCTCTTTGGCTTCTACAGTCACCATCATCATCATCATCATCATCATCACCATCATCATTATCAAAGAGTCGTATGAAAAAATGATTGACAACTTTCACCGGCTCAAATTATTTTTTTTTTTTATCTCTTGAGGGTTACGTGGGATACATGACTTTTGGGCAAAACAATGATCCTCTAATTAATCCATCCCAAAAAATACAGATAATCAAAATTCGCTATTCAATTTAAATCGATCATCATTTGGGCGTGAACGAAAAATTACCACACTTATAATGTAGTAATTGGACTTTTTGCCAATTAGTATCGCCGTGGTTCAGCCACCATACAATGCCTCACATCCCGGTGGAAAATGAAAGATTTTACAGAAGTAGTATCTATAATGGTCTAAAAATCCATTTTCGATTGGGTTGGCTTAGATTCATGGCAAGATAATCCTCTTTATAAAGATTTTCCTTCAGGATTTGCTTTCTTTACAAGATATGGATTAAAAAGCGTCGTTTTGGTTTTGGATTACTTTTTTTAGCGATGGGAATCTGGCGGTCGGTCTCGGAGGTGAACGAAAATCAAAGAAATTTCGGTGACTTTTGTTCACTTTTGGGATTTTGGGCAACGTATTATCTTGACCATATAATTTCCTGCCCATACAGGAGGAAGGTGATAGAATCAGTCATTGTAAGGAGGCTTCCTCACTGTAGCAAAACATGTCAAAAACGCAAGTTCTGGCGTTCGCACAAGCTCTTATCAACTGTGATTCCCTTTGGGTGAAACTTATTCCCAAAGTATAGTGAATTACATACTAAATGACATTTGTGGCGTAATATTTACGAATACACACACATTATATATATATATATATATATATATATACATACATACATATATTCATACATACAGACATACATACATACACTACGTAAACACATGAACATAGCTACCTAGGACACACAAACACATTATATATATATACATACATACATACCTACATACATACATACATACGTACATAAATACATACACTACGTAAACACATGAACATAACTGCCGAAGAAGAAGAAATCTATATATATATATGTATTATATATATATATATATATATATATATATATATATATATATATATATATATATATATATATATATATATATATATATATATATATATATATATATATATATATATATATATATATATATATAATGTAGACCCTAACGATACGGTCTTCTTCCGCCATGGGAAAAAAGAATTTGAATATATACCGAAATTAATATTACATTCAGTACATTCGTCGTAGAAAGTTAGCCCACGCTCTCTAAATCATGACAAATGCTTTCTTTCCCATGTTTATCTCACACATTATTTGCTTGAGAGAACAAACCTTTGAGAGAGAGAGAGAGAGAGAGAGAGAGAGAGAGAGAGAGAGAGAGAGAGAGAGAGAGAGAGAGAGAGAGAGACTGATATAGTCTTTAATGTACACAACACGGTTCCAAAACGCTAACCTTCCGTAATTTTCCAGAAATAAATATGATAGCAGTAAATATGTTGCTATAATAACGTGAAATGAAAGTAAAATAAATTCACAGTTTAATCATTTTTAGAACAAATCTGATCTAAACACAAATACGAAAGGAAATGAGTAGAAATTCGTAAAGACCATATTTGCGGTTTGCTGACGGAACTCAGTTTTGTCCCCATCGTAATAACACTCCAATGAGCATGAGAGAGAGAGAGAGAGAGAGAGAGAGAGAGAGAGAGAGAGAGAGAGAGAGAGAGACTTTCCAAACTAAACCTAAAGCCCGTATCCCTTTGAAGGCCAATACGCGCTGGAAACCTTAGGGGGTTATTGTGCGAGGGGTAACTCATTTAAGAAAATGGAAGAGAGCGAGCAGGTTTTCCTTTGTAAGACTGGGAGACTTCTATACATTCGTTTCCGTTTTCTTCTGAAGCTTTCCGGATTTCACTTATTTATGTACAATGTTTCGAGCCTTTTACTTTTTATTTTAAAGATTTTTTTATACGTTTTTTTTTATAGTTCTGGGGAAAATTTGTTACAAATGATCTGAAATAATAAACATTTTCGTTTACTGTTTGGATATTATTAAATAAGTGTATTTTTGCATTCATTGTCTTTTTTTTTTTACTCGGGCTTCGTTTGAAAGCACTACAAAACATGCAACACACAAACATACAACCCACGCACACACATACATATATACATATATATATATATATATATTTATATATATATATATATATATATATATATATATATATATATATATATTATATATATATATTTTATATATATACACACATACATATATACATATATATATATATATATATATATATATATATATATATATATATATATATATATATATATATGTCAGTATAATATAACATTAGGCCAAATCCAATCCTATTATTTACCCAATAATTCTACTTTAAGACTGAGCAATCCAAAAATTAATAGTTTTCTATGAAAGTACATACCTTGCAGACAGAACTCTGTCTCCTACCCTCAACTATAATAACGCACTGCTGAGTAACCAAGAGAGAGAGAGAGAGAGAGAGAGAGAGAGAGAGAGAGAGAGAGAGAGAGAGAGAGAGAGAGAGAGAGAGAGAAATTCCTGATTTAAACTTATAGCACGTTCCCCGTTAGAGGTCTGTACATACATATGTTGACGAGACTCTACAGGATATTGTGTGAAAGTTAACGCTGCTTATGACAGAGAGACAGACAGACATCAAAAAGAATAGGATACATGGAACTCGTTCAATAGCTGTTACTTGAACCAGCAGGATTTATTCTACAGGCGAAGACATTCACTTCAGGACCAGTTTTTCATTTCTTCTGATGAGCCTTCCATTTCAGAATCATAGACAGATACAATTTAACTACTACAGGAGCTTATGTATGTGTATGTATATATATATGTATAATATATACATATATATATATATATATATATACATATATATATATATATATATATATATATATATATATATATATATATATATATATATATATATATATATATATATATATATATAATACACAAACACACACACACATGTGTGTGTACGTATGTATGTATGTGTAACGGTTCCCTTTTTAAATATAAGGATAGACTGGACCTTCTGATGACATCGGGCGCGGCGTATTTATTTTCTTGACCCCGATGTTGTCAGGGAAAATATGTTGGTACATCTCGGAGGCTGCTTAAAGCCCGCATGGATTGTCACAGAGGCGTCAGCTATCGTACTGGGGTTCATCTACTCCGGAATTTTCTGGTGTTCGCCATCTTGCGAAAATTGCAAAATAAATATTGAATACAATGAGTTTAAAATTCTGTCGAGTGCTTCCACTCAACAGTTGAAAATCCACGAATCTTCATTAGACAGGCAGTCCCGAAGTTGAACAATCAAAACAGCCTCCGTTCCTCTTTTCCTTCACCCAGGACTTTTAACCTTTCTCCAAGAAGCTGGTCTCCCTTCCCTCCGCTTTGATGGTTATACATTTCTCTTGACATTTAATAGAGAATGTTTTTGTTATCGCTTTTAGTATATTATTTTAAAGTCGGCGTCTTGTGTAATATTTTATATATATATATATATATATATATATATATATATATATATATATATATATATATATATATATATATATATATATATATATATATATATATATATATATATATATATATATGACTTTTATCACATCACTATGGTTTTATCATATATAATCAATAAGCTATAAACGTCCTTTAATATATTTATGACTATATTTTCACATACGTTACCGAAGGGGAATTTTTAGTTGATAATACGTTCGTCGTCCCGTGGGCTCGAACCAGCGAAGGACAAGAACTCAGGACTACCGTGGACGCTTTAAACCACACGATAATAAGTTCGTCGTTCCGTGGGCTCGAACCAGCGAAGGACAAGAACTCAGGACTACAGTGGACGCTTTAAACCACACGATAAGTAGTTCGTCATTCCGAGGCTCGAACCAGCGAAGGACAAGAACTCAGGACTATAGTGGACGCTTTAAACCACACGTGTGGTTTAAAGCGTCCACTGTAGTCCTAAGTTCTTGTCTTCGCTGGTTCGAGCCCACGGGACGACGAACTTAATATCAACTAAAAATTCCCCTTCGGTAACATATATGAAAATATATTATTTCCGAGGTAGAGCGAATTGATATTAAAGGACGTTTGTAGCTTACTGATTTTATATATTGTTACATACTTAATTAGGTTTCTCACTGAACATTTAAGAATAAGACACGGATGGGTTTTGTAAGCTTGTAACAATACTAAGAAAGGATAAATTCAAAGTGATTAACGAAATAATTATTGTATTAACACAAAAGGCAAGTAAAAAATAAAACATTCCTCCTTTAGCAGAACAATGCTATAAATCACACCCATAAATAAAGAAAATAAACCTCATTCAAAATATTATGGAAAATATACGGAAAATACTCAAAAATAAATAGGCAGCTCCTTCGACCCTCCTCCCAGCAAGAGACCAGAGTGAGACTAACTTAAAGCCAGGGAAAAGATCCGAAGGAGACAAACCACGCAGAATATAACAAGTGATTCCGTATTCATATGGTAGTTACACAGTTAACTAAACAAGGCAATAATTAAATGGTTCAGCAATATGTAAAATATTAACAATATGCGTCACACCTCCCAAAAAGCCCGAGCTCAACGGAGTGGCTCGGAAGATTTAGGAGAGTTCAAGGTACTTTGGTTCCGGCCCTTGACAGAGCATCCGCGATAACATTGTCACTTCCTTTAAGGTGAAGAATTTTCAAGGGGAACTTCTGTAGATACAGAGCCCAACGGAGTAGTCTCTGGTTGTGTGACTTCATCTTCTCCAGGAAAGTTAACGGATTGTGATCAGTGTAGGTTTCTATCTCAGAAGCTCCCTGGAGATAGCACTCAAACTTCTGCAATGCGAGCACTAAACTCAGTGCCTCCTTTTCAATAGTGCTATAAGACATTTGATGGGACAGAAACTTAGTAGACGTGTAACACACTGGATGCAGAAAACCATCTCCCGCTGATTTTTGCAGCAACACTCCACCAGCCCCTGTATCACACGCATCTACTTGGAGACAAAAAGGTTTATTAAAATCAGGTGTACATAAGACAGGGTTGCTACAGAGTAATAATTTGAGTTGATTAAATGCTTCTTGACACTCTTGAGTCCAAATGAACTTGACCTTAGAGCTAGTTAGGTTTGTCAAGGGTGATGCTACAGATGCAAAGTTCTTGCAAAACTTCCTATAGAATGAAGTCATACCCAAAAAACGCCGTAGTGATTTTTTAGAAGTGGGGCCAGGATACTCAAGTACAGCATCAATGTTAGCAGTCTTAGGACGAACATGCCCACTACCTACAATATGGCCTAGGTAGGATATAGTAGCATGGCAAAATTCAGTCTTCTTTAGGTTAATTGTTAAATTAGCTTCTTCAAGTCTTTGGAATAACAATTCTAGTCTACGGATATGTTCCTCAAAAGTTTCACTGATTACGAGGATGTCATCCAAATAACAAAAGACACCATCAAGATCTCTAATAGTATCATTAATAAGCCTCTGAAACGTGGACGGAGCATTGGTAAGACCAAAAGCCATTACTTCATATTGAAAAAGGCCAAATGGAGTTATGAATGCTGAAACGACTTTAGCTCTTTCTGTTAGGCCTACCTGATAATACCCTTTTAAAAGGTCCACTTTAGTCATGTACCTGGCTTGTCCAATGGAATCTATGATGTCATCTATTCTTGGTAATGGATATGAATCTTTAATAGTTACCATATTCAGTTTGCATTAATCTGTGCAAAACCTTAAGTTACCATCCTCCTTTGGTACTAGAAGACAAGGGAAGCCCATGGAGATTTACTTGGGACTGCTAGGCCATGTTTGAGTAAATATTCCACTTCCCTCTTCATCTGTGCTTTTCGATCAGGACTCAGACGATATGGAGGTTGACGAATGGGCATCGTACCTGGGACAAGTTCAATATCATGCAGAAGCACAGTACTTTTCCTGGGAAAGTCACAAAAGAAACATTATTAATAAGAGTCTGTAGCCTTTTGAGAATGTTCACTAGGTAAATGGGACAACTTCACTTCCAGGTTTTGTAAAACTTCTGAATTGGATTCTGGGCTCCAAGAAGGTATGAGATCATTAATCGAGTTGACAGTTGCAGAGGTATTCTCTGATGCAGAATCTATATTAATCATATTAACAACTAAGTCTCTAGAACAAGGTCCAGGTTCCCTACAGTGATATTTTTTTAAAAGATTTAGATGAACTATTTGAGTGGATTTTCTACGGTCAGGAGTCTCAATTACATATGTATTATTATTGACACTTTTCAGTACCTTATATGGACCAAAGAACTTTGACTTTAGGGGAGAACTATGAACAGGAAAATAAGCCAAAACCAAATCGCCTGGGAGTAGTTTTCTAACTTTACTAGATCTATCAAAATTAATTTTCATTTCAAACTGTCGAGCTTTGAGATTTTCTTTAGCTAATTTTCTAACATCACAAAGAATTTTCTGGAGCTTTGATATATATTGTTTAACAGACTGAACTGGACTGGAAGAAGGCGCACTCAACCACTCATCTTTAATTACATTAAGAGGGCCTCTGACTGACCTTCCAAATAACATTTCAAAAGGGGAAAATCCGAGAGACTCTTGTGGAGCTTCTCTTATGGCAAATAATAGAAAATCCACCCCTTCATCCCACTGTGCATTATTCTCGAGACAGTATTTTTTCAACATACTTTTAAAAGTCTGATGCCAGCGTTCTAAGACACCTTGGGACTCTGGGTGGTTGGCTGAGGATAATATTTGTTTAATTTCCAGTTCCTTCAGGACTTTACTGAATAAGTCACTTGTAAAGTTAGAACCACGGTCGCACTGTAACTCTGGGGATTCCATAGGTGGTGAAAACTTTAAGTAAAGCATTAGCAATAGTTTTAGACAAAATATTACGCAAGGGAATTGCTATGGGATAACGTGTAGTAGGACACATAATGGTGAGCAAATATTGGTGACCCTTTTTAGTTTTTGGCAGAGGTCCTACACAATCTATAATTACCCTATGAAAAGGATCATCAGGAACTATAATAGGTTGAAGAGGATATTTGGGTATACTTTGGTTAGGCTTTCCTGAAATCTGACAAATGTGGCAAGTACGGATAAAGTCTGCTATATCCCTTTTCATGTTAGGCCAATAGAAATGGTTAAGAATCTTGTGATAAGTCTTGTGAATCCCAAGTGTCCACCATTCCCATCATGAGCAACCTCCAAAACAAGTTTTTCTTACAGAGGATGGTAGAACGATCTGGTGCTTTTCACCCCAAGTGTCAAGCTTAGATAACTTAGCAGGGCGATAAAATCTCATGAGGACACCAGATTCATAATAAAAACTAGGTGATTTATCAATTTCACTTTTAGAGACTGCTTGACTGTGAAAATTACCTAGGTATCATCCTGTTTTGAGCTTTGATAAGCTCAGCTTTGCTCATAATATTTTCCACTGCATTTTCTACTACTTCAGAGCATTCTAGGTCTTTTGATTTCTGTGATCGAGTAATTACACAAGTTACATCATTACTAAAATCATTTCCCTCACTAGGATGATCAGTTACCACCAAATTTGGAACAACTAAATTACCAGCCAGATCATTGCCCAACAAGAAGGATACTCCTTTCACAGGAAAATCGTTATCTACCACACCTACCGACACTCTACCTTTTTTCAAAGGGCAATCAATAAAAATGTCTGCAAGGGGGCACGAGAAGTTTGAGTTAAATCCTCAAGAGTACAAAGTCACCATTTAAAGCCTTATTGATATCTGGAATTGCTTTCCTTAAGATCAAACTTTGTGATGCCCCTGTGTCACGTAACATCTTTATCTTATGCTCAGCACCATCAGATGTTAAAGATCCAATACCATCTATTTTGAAACCTTCAAACAAATCCACAGCTTCATGTGTTACCACATGCAAAGACAGTTTATCCTTATGCAGTGGATTACTTTAAAACTCCCATCCTTAAAATTCCTATTTAACTCGAAACCTTACAATTTGGTGCTTTACAGTTTTTAATAGAATGACCTGGTTTCTTACAATATTTGCAAAGCAGTGACTCCTAGATTCCTCAGTGCTAACACCCAGAGTATTACCTGGAACTTGTTTTACAATATGATCTAATCTCTTGCTAGTTTTATGTACAAGGGAGTAGGTGTCTGCTAAAGAAGCTGCCTTTAACAAATCATTTTCTTGTCTGTCACAAAGGTACAACATTATATGTGAAGGAAGTTTTCTAACAAATTCCTCAAAACACTATTAGATTTTCTAACTGTTCAAAGGTAGTTATAGCTGAAGCTTTTAACCACTTCCTAAAATCTCTTAATTTTTCTGAAGCAAACTCTAGGTATGTCTGAGTACTAGTTTTAACTTTATTGCGAAAAACTTGCCGATAACCTTCCACAGAAATTGAAAAAGCATCTATGACAGCCTTTTTATAACTTCATAATCATTTGTCTCTTTGATATGTCGACAAACTTGAGCCGCTTTACCGGAAAGTTTAGGCCTAAGTAGCCAAATCCATTGTTCTTTCGGCCAATTCAAATGAGAAGCAGTTTCTTCAAAAGCCCTAAAATAGTCTTCAGGGTCATAATCAGTGAAGTCTGGTACTAATTTCATATTCTTGGATAAGTCAAACTTCTTTTGAGATTCTAGCAAATCAATTTCTTGCCGTTTATCGAGCCGAGAAAGTTCAGATTTTTCCCTTTCTGCTTTCAATTGCAATTCAATAGTTTCCCTTTCTACTTTTACAGCTAATTCAGCCTGAAATAAAAGTCTCTCTTTCTCTCTTTCTGCTTCTAATCTAATCCTCTCTTTCTCTCTTTCTGCTTCTAACCTAATCCTCTCTTTCTCTCTTTCTGCTTCCAATCTAATCCTCTCTTTTTCAATTTCAAACTCTAGTTTTATTTTTTCTAAGTTTTTCTCTTCCTTCTCGCGCTCTACCGCAATTCGCTCAAACTCGAGTCTTTGTTCGTTAGTCAAAGTGTCCTTGTCTTCAACTATCCAGAGTCTAGCTTCAGCTCCTACCTCTTTAGCCTTTAAGTAATGTTCAAGAATTAAATTTCGAATTTCAGACTTTTTCATGTTACTTCTAACTGGTAGTTGCAAACGTAAACCTAACTCCAAAAGGTCCTTCTTCTTTGCATATTGAATTGTGGAGAGTTCAACAGAAGGATTACCAGCAAATTTATCCACATCAAAACTAGCCATTGTGAAATTGAAACAATGAAAACTTCCTTACGTAAACTATCTGAATTCCTGTTTCACAAATGAACACAAGGTAACTCACAATTACGTCTATAAGCACTTTGTTCACTTCATAAAAGTTCACAATATTTTTCATATGAAATAAAAAAAAAATAATAAGGTTTTTGTTTTTTTAAGGCTAAGTGTACGGGGAAATCTCCTGATTCTAGTCAAATAGAGTGGAGAAGGAATAACCTTGCCTGGTCCAAACAACAGTTATTACTCTAAGCGACTAAAATTGACAGCTTAAGCATTTCGTGTGTCAGGCAAAGAGAAAAAGGTTTATACTGTACCCCACATGCAATACAATAAAACGGGCTTTGAGTCAATAGAATAACTACACGAATTCTCAGCTGTGATAATTGAAGTTTATAACAGGTTAAAGAGCTTACGAGTTTTGCTCAGGGCGAGTCTCGGTGGGGATAGGAGAAACAAGCGAACAATACTGGGAATAAACGAGTCAACAGGCACTGCACTATAACATAAACCGACACTATATTTCAAAAAGCGGGCGCGCAACACTTCATAAAATACAATATCGAAAATAACAGGTATTCAGATGGCTCACAATGTACAATATTCTGAATGAGAACAAACAACACTGACAAATTGCTCATTAAAAGGAAGAATGTATCCCGGACAGGCCCCCAAATTATGTTACATACTTAATTAGGTTTCTCACTGAACATTTAAGAATAAGACACGGATGGGTTTTGTAAGCTTGTAACAATACTAAGAAAGGATAAATTCAAAGTGATTAACGAAATAATTATTGTATTAACACAAAAGGCAAGTAAAAAATAAAACATTCCTCCTTTAGCAGAACAATGCTATAAATCACACCCATAAATAAAGAAAATAAACCTCATTCAAAATATTATGAAAATATACGGAAAATACTCAAAAATAAATAGGCAGCTCCTTCGACCCTCCTCCCAGCAAGAGACCAGAGTGAGACTAACTTAAAGCCAGGGAAAAGATCCGAAGGAGACAAACCACGCAGAATATAACAAGTGATTCCGTATTCATATGGTAGTTACACAGTTAACTAAACAAGGCAATAATTAAATGGTTCAGCAATATGTAAAATATTAACAATATGTCATTATATATATATATATATATATATATATATATATATATATATATATATATATATATATATATATATATATATATATATATATATATGTATATATGTTTTTTTTTACAACTTTAATCATGAGGCTAGGCCTTGAAACGTCAGCAATAAAGCTATGCAAATGCCGGAGATATCTTCTTCAAGTTCCCTTTGGTTATATCTTTGTTGCTCATTGCAACTAACCATTCTTCTATTACACACATATGTATATATCATATATAATATACAGTATATATATATATATATATATATATATATATATATATATATATATATATATATATATATATATATATATATATACAGTACACACACACACATATATATATATATATACATATACACATATATATATACATATATATATATATATATATATATATTTATACATACATACACCTTTGTCTGTCTGCGTACTTTACTGAATATACTGTAGTATGTGATTACTATATTCAGTGTCGGTCTTTTTATGCAACTGGCAAATACGGACATTCACATAACACGGAACCGACTTACACGCAAACAGACTTTCACAAACACTGACACCCTCCACCTTGCATTGCGGGTGTAACACCTTAACCCTATGTTCGATATACTTGAAATCAAATATTTAAAAGAGAATTATAACCAACACTCGACCATGAGAGACCTTGTATGTACCATCAGCGAGGTCACCATTCATATTTCTGAACGTCAAGTTCAAAGTCAAGTTCAAACAGCTTTGCACTTCGCGGTTCCCCCAATTGTTTCATTCAACCGACATATTTTTTTTTTTATTAATTTTTTCATTCTTTCCCGCGTTCAATTTCATTTGTTTTAATTCATCTTGCCCCATCCAACCCAACCCCAGCTTTTTAGTTTGCTATGAAAGAAAACTATATTGCCGGCTTTGTCTGTCCGTCCGCACTTTTTTCTGTCGCACTTTTTCTGTCCGCCCTGATATCTTAAAAGATACTGAGGCTGGAGGGCTGCAAATTGGTATGTTAATCATCCACCCTCCAATCATCAAACATACCAAATTGCAGCCCTCTAGCCTCAGTAGTTTTTATTTTATTTAAGGTTAAAGTTAGCCATAATAGTGCGTCTGGCAACGATATAGGCCAGGCCACCACCGGGCCGTGGTTAAAGTTTCATGGGCCGCGGCTCATACAGCATTATACCGAGACCACCAAGATAGATCTATTTTCGGTGACCTTGATTATACCTGTAGCAGCTGTACAGAAAACTCGATGGCGCCGAAGAAACTTCTGCGCATTTTTTACTTTTTGTTTTTTAAAAGGTACTTCATCGATACATTTTCAATTTAATTCTGTTTCATCGCCGCATCTAGATTTAATCCTCACTATTTTTTTTTATATGTTTCTCACCAGATATGACCTAGATTTTTTTTTTCTATCACGTATGATTCAGGTAATGTTATTTTGGGGGTCCTCTCTATCGGGCTTTGCTTAAATAGAACCATTGTAAGTAGTTAACAATGATAATATCATTTCCTTTTAATTTCGCCAATCAAAATATTTCATTCAGAATTAATATTTAATACCGTGTATTGAAGGAACTTTTTTTTTTTTTTAACTTTTTCATAATTCGTGAAACTACAGCTCAAATGCGAAAGACATTAATGTCAGGAAAGTACGAGCAAGGAAAATCAACGCTAAAATATGATACAAAGAAATATAATTACAGTTGTATCTCAATGGATTTACTATCGGTCCATGACAGACATTAATGCTATAACTGGTGTTGAATCCCAATTTTACACTGGCACTTAAATGGATACGTATTAAAGTAATTTTACTAAATTGCTGTAATTAGTCACATTCATTAGATTTACTCTTTCAAAGTTGCGTTCTGATTGCACAAATAGCTATAATACGGTTTTTAATTTGTCAACTGAAAATGAGAGAATATTGCGAATGCGTTGCGCATCCATCTCTCTCTCTCTCTCTCTCTCTCTCTCTCTCTCTCTCTCTCTCTGACCTCCTCCTCCTCCTCATCCTCATGTTACTTATTTTTCTTCATACCGATAATTTTCTCCATAAGTGCTGAGTCAAGTACCTGGTGTTTATAGATATATAAATGCTAATAATTACAGAGTCAACAAGAAACACACAAACTAAACATTCACTCGTTCCTCAATTTAAAGAATCAAATGAGCGTCCCGACCGCTAACAAATGCAGCATCCATGAACAGAGGACTGGAATAAGGTGTAACTGATAAAAAAAAAAATGAGAATAAAATACCCACACGCGCATTTTCCCCTCTTCCAGTATCTCTCTCCCCGAACATTAAGAAATACCAAGAAAAGTCGGATAAAGGAGGCCAGCCGCGAAAGGCGAACATTCAAAAAGGCGAAGTAAGACAAAACCTCGCATTCCGGGTATTTTGGCGGGAAGGGATTGCGTTCTGAAAGAAGATTACGGCGCAAGGGAAGTCCGATCTCCACAGGATGCGACGTTTTCATAAATGGCCTCGCTCTCGCTCTTTGCGACTTTATTTCTCGCGAATGGAAGTTGCATGGGCGACGTCATTTTTATGGTAGAATACAGGTGTCTGTATGTATATATATATATATATATATATATATATATATATATATATATATATATATATATATATATATATATGATAGAAATCATCAACACACAATCACGTATGGAACAGAAATAAATTTCTGACTCACGTCGGGATTAAAGAAAAGATTTATGGGCCATACAAGTCAAAAGAAGTTGGAACCTGAGAGCAACTGCACCCAAGGAATCAAGCTAACTGCTTGCATACCAGAGAATTTTCCCAACTTCCCGACTCAGCAATGACCCAATAGACAACATTTCATTCGTTATCCTTCTGAGTGAATAAGATAGAAATCATCAACACACACAATCACGGGAACAGAAATAAATTTCTGACTCACGTCGGGATCGAACCCAGGTCTCTCAGGTGGAAAGCAAGGGCGTTACCCACTGAATACAAGTCTAAAAGAAGTTGGAACCTGAGAGCAACTGCACCTCCTGGGCAAGGGAAGCATACCAGCGAGTTTTCCAACTTCCCGACTGACCAGCAATGAGAGACCTGGGTTCGATCCCGACGTGAGTCAGAAATTTATTTCTGTTCCATACGTGATTGTGTGTTGATGATTTCTATCTTATTCACTCAGAAGGGATAATTGAATGAAATGTTGTCTATTGGTCATTGCTGAGTCGGGAAGTTGGGGAAAACTTGGTATGCATTAGTAGGTATGCAGTTGCTCTCAGGTTCCAACTTCTTTAGACTTGTATGGCCCAGTAACGCCCTTGCTTTCCACCTGATATCCTGACGTGATCAGATATATTATATATATATATATATATATATATATATATATATATATATATAAATATATATATATATATATATATATATATATATATATATATATATATATATATATATATATATATATATATATCTCACATTAGAAATTTATGTCTGTGAAGCACGTTCCCATGTGTTCATGTCCATGTGTATGTATATATATATATATACACATTACACACACACACACACATATATATATATATATATATATGTATATATATGTGTGTGTGCATAACTGACTCACGAAGATATGGAACGTGATAAATGCATAAATAAAGGCAAATGCCACTCCGTTGATTCTTTTTCCTTCAAAGTCATTTGCCTTATATATATATATATATATATATATATATATATATATATATATATATATATATATATATATATATATATATATATATATATACATTTACATATATACATGTGTGTGTGCGTGTGTGTGAGTGTGCATATATATATATATATATATATATATATATATATATATATATATATATATATATATATATATATATATATATATATATATATATATATATATCACAAAAATAAGTCTTTCCCCTTAAAGGAATTGCTTTTAGTAAGTCTTTTGGGATGAGACTGCTAGTATCACTCCTTTTTTCACCCTAGTGTTTGTTGGAACCCACCACAGTCCCTCAGTACCAAGTACATAATTCATTGCTTAAGTCAACAAAGGTATGCTGGATGTGTATTAGAGCGTGGCATTTATGAGTATACTTGGGTAGGAAACAACGGTATCGTGAAGAGTTTCTTATATTAGTAATTAGCACAGATTAGATGGAAGAGCAAGTTGATGGCTGTAAAGGCGAGGAAAGAGAGGCTGGATGTTACCTGATTATTGTCCGGTTGAAGTGCCTTTATAAATAAAAGATAGTTTTAGATGCACTGGAAGAGGTCAGAAGTAGAGTGGTATAAGTGAATTCAAGACTAGGGAGTTTGATAGAGAAAAGTAGGAATGACATTTAAGAAAATGGATGAAAATTGGTCAACAGGAAAGAGTTAATGAGGATTATGTAAAATTTATTGATGTCGTTACCGAATCAGCAGGTGAAATTTCTAGCAAAGGCATATTGGAAGATGGATTTCTGCAGTAAGTGTTAGAATAATAGTATCAGAGTTTGGACTGAAAGAAATTGGAGAGTGTTTGAGATGCATTTGGATGAACAGAGTAAGGTCACACCAGAACATGAATAAAGTATGTATGGAGAGAGAATGAAGGCAGTAAATTATAAAAACTCTTGGGTGAACTGAGGAAAAATTATTAAGACAAAAAATTAACAGCAATTAGCATGATTAGGAAAGTGTATGTAAGTATTTTGCATGTAGAATTTAGACAGATTACATAAAGGTTGGTAAAGAGAAGACTAGATTTGTTAATAGACCATGAGCAGATGTTTGTCATGAAAATGAAATGTGAGAAGTTTGCGAGTTGAGAGAAAGGGCTGTGTGTGGTGTCAAAGTACACAGAAAGTTTGTGATATAATTCATATGGTTACGATGAGGAGGGAGTTTCGGATTCACCGTCTGGAGGAAGTTGATTTTGATGAGGACAATAGCAAATTCTCTTGAATAAAGTGAAAGATAATAGAGAATAAAGGAGCTTGAGTGGTTTGAAATAAAAGTTGGTTTGAGACAAGAATGTAATACGTCTTCACAGCTGTTTAATGCCCTCATAGAAGGTGTGATCAGAGAAGACACGCAAAGGACAGGAGATGTAACCTCAAATCATTAACGTTTGTAATCCACTGTTGCAGATAGTATCTTGGTTGCTCGGTAACAATCAAGAGACACTCCAAAGACTAGTGAGAGCTTCTTAAAATGTTTGTAGGCTGAGAAAGTTGGAAGCTGAAGGGAGGTGCGGATGTTGACTGCATTGAGGAAAAGGTGAAGCTACTGGGATAAATAATCGTCTGATCCGTACTTATGGAGAAAGAAGCTTTGAAAGCTTAAGACAAGAAGAGCCGCACAGAAGGTGTGGTAAGAGGTTTCAGTAAATGTAAACAAGTAAAAATGTGCAAAGTTTCTTCGGCGCAATCGAGTTTTCTGTACAGCCGCTACAGTGTATAATTAAGGCCACCGAAAATATATATATTTTTCGATGGTCTTGGTATAATGCTATATGAGCCGCGGCCCATGAAACTTTAACCACGGCCCGTGGTGGCCTATCCTATATCGTTGCCAGAAGCACGATTATGGCTAACTTTAACCTTAAATAAAATAAAAATTACTGAGGCTAGAGGGCTGCAATTTGGTATGTTTGATGACTGGAGGATGGATGATCAACAAACCAATTTACAGCCCTCTAACCTCGGTAAGTTTTAAGATCTGAGGGCGAACGGACAGTCAAAGCCGGCACAACAGTTTTCTTTTCAGAAAGCTAAAAAAATGGAAGCTTATGTCTATCGCATGGAAAAAAATGAGAATAAGTTGGTGAAAAGCCAATTCGAAATTTTGGGAAGGAGTAAGGAAAGGAGAATGAGATGTCTTCATTTTGTGAAAAAGGTGATGGCACGGAACTATCCTAATATTCAACAACCTACAGGGAATGCCTGACCGAGAAGAACGAAGCTACGTTTGTGAGGAAGGTCGACGTGGTGCCGATTAGCCGTGGAAAAAGGTCCTGTAAAAAACATCAAAGAACCTCACCATATATACATGTTTTCGACGGTACAAAGCCCTATAAATCATTCAGATTTTTCTCTAAAGTCCAACTGTTTGCCCCCATGTGCTCCTACCGTATTTGCATGCCTAAGAATAATTACGCATAATTGCCATATTGACTCTTATAATCACTGCCGCTGGGCCTGTAATTTACAAACTTTGAAAACACCAGCAAAACTATTATTCAGCTTTGCTCCTAGCTATATCCGGCTCCCTGAATGTCGTGCGTTTAGACCACAATAGAAAAATGATTAGATGCCATTTCAACTTTTCTCTATCAAACTCCCCAGTCTTGAATTCACTCGCAGCACATTACTTCTGACTTCTTCCAGTGCATCTAAAACTACCTTTTATTTATAAAGGCACTTCAAGCGGACAATAATCAGGTAACATCCAGCCTCTCTTTCCTCGCCTTTACAGCCATCAACTTGCTCTTCCATCTAATCTGTGCTAATTACTAATATAATAAACTCTTCGCCATACCGTTGTTTCTTAATTGACATTGCACCGTTTTCACCTTTTATTTTATTTCCTGTTTGGCACCCGCTTAAGACATAATGTAAAGAACAGTATTAAGAGTTCTTGTAAAACATTCTGCTCCTTTCTAGGGTATCCTTTTTATCATAATCATAATATTTCTTCCTGAACCCAAAGGACGCAAAGTACCTCAACGTAGCAAAATCATGTTATCTTTTTTCTTTAGCATTTTCAAGGCAAGCCAGTCATCATCACCGAATCCCTTCAAACCAATTTTATCGTCCCTTATTATATTTTGCATTTAAAACACTTGCAACCTGATGTTTAGTAATTAATTTGAAAAACAAACACTCACTTGTGATACTGTTTCCGCCCGAGTCCGTTATTTCAAAGTTAACACTAGCAACGGAATGAACTCAGCCCAGCCTAATTCAAACTGAATTTAGTTATGCCTCTGCAAAGTTAGCCTGACTCTGTTACGTATAACTTCATAATGTGGTTGCCGGATGTTCTCGCGTTCTTTTTTTTTTTTCAGAAATCTGTAGACGATGGTGTTTTTTTGAGAGTATCGACTTCTCCCGATTGGTTTTCTTTCATTCGTTACTCGAGATGTGATTACTGACTTTAAAAATAATCTATTACAGTATGCCATGACGAATTTGTTGTTGTTTGTTCTCCTTAATAATAAATAAATTAGCTGCAAAAAAATTACAACCCTTTAAGCAGGAGATATTATGAGTGTGTATTCATTTGTGCTCGAGTCTGAAATCAAGTGAAACATTAACAGCTGATTAACCCTAATGCTATGCTTAATTTTTCTGAAGTGTTGACAACACTTCGCAATACGACTTAGTAGCACTTTTGAATTCAAAATGTGTTTTTCTCGCTTTTAATATCAAACAGTCTGACCTACCATAAAAAAATATACATTGTTCATAAGCCTTCTTTTATCTACAGACATGTATAAATATTAATATTAATATTTTCCCTGCTGTGATAATTATGCCAGCCTCCAGAAGCTTTACGTCAAAAGTAGGATTATGCCTTAAGTAAGTACGTCTTCTCAGTGTTTGTTACGGCTGTCATAGAAAGTCTGATTTTATGATATTCACATTTTTTTCCTTCGTAAAACCCTTCTGGCAAAACTTAATGTATACTGAACGCTAATAAATAAATCCTTGTCTTTAATACACACACACACACACTCATAAACACTCGCACGCATATACATCCATTCCATATATATATATATATATATATATATATATATATATATATATATATATATATATATATGTATATATATATATATATATAAATATATATATATATATATATATATATATATATATATATATATTTATATATATATATATATATGTATATAATATATATATATATATATATATATATATATATATATATATATATATATATATTATATATATAAATTATATATATGCCCAAGCAATCCCTATCTCCACTCCACTATTTTCAGTTATATATATATATATATATATATATATATATATATATATATATATATATATATATATATATATATATATATATATATATATATATATATATATAATATATATATATAATATATATATATATATATATATATATATATATATATATATATATATATATATATATATAATGTGTGTATGTGTGTGTATGCACGTGTGTGTGTTTGTATATGTCTTATTGTCATATCCTTACTAAACTGAAACAGATTTTAGTTTTACCTTCAAAAAAGTGTTTCATACGGTTTCATAATGTGCCGAATCTAAAGAATTATATCAACCACTAATATTACGAGGTACCTATAAAACCGATGCAATCATGAGCATAATTATTCCACTGCAATAACTAAAATCAATTGCAGCGAAACTGGTGTCACAAACGATCGAACTTCGAGAGCCTTTGCTCCTTCTCAGCGATACCAGGTGTATAGAAGCACCCACTGAAGGCACTCGATTTTTCGTTTAATTCAGCCACTCTAAGCTTAAGAAATTTGTAGTTCATCGCTGGGTGAGCGGGTTCCGTTCTCAGCTACCACTCTATTGGTCGCGAGTTCGAATCTCCGACCGGCCAGTGAGAAACAAGAGGAATTTGTTTCTGGTGATAGAAATTCATTTCTCGCTATAATGTGGTTCGGATCCCACAATAAGCTGTAGGTCCCGTTGCTAGGTAACCAATTGGTTCTTAGCCACGTAAAAATAAGTCTAATCCTTCGGGCCAGCCCTAGGAGAGCTGTTAATCAGCTCAGTGGTCTGGTTAAACTAAGATATACTTAAGAAATTAGTGCCATATTTCAGCAATCTTTCACATTTGGGACGAGCAATCGCGCAAACCCATATAACTGAAGAGTTGACAATATACAGTACTTTGAGTAATGATATATCTTATTTTTTATTTATTTTTAAATATACTCACGATAGCGGACAATGAGCAGTGTACTGAACTATTTCAAACTGTTTAATGAAAGAGTGGGATGAAATTATATATTCATTTTTAGAGTTAAGACGACTCGTTGAAGCATCCTTGGGGAATTGAAAATATTGATCAAGACGGCAAATAAACTGGGCATGATGTCAGTGTCACAGCTTAAAAAAACTGAGACAAAGGAGTAAGAATTATATTCTCGAAATTCCTGCAAACCCCGAGGGTTTGAATGCATTTGAGAATGGGTCATAACGAGACCAGGAGGGCAGCTTGAAAAAGTAGATAAGATATGAATAATCTCCACTATTATTATTATTATTATTATTATTATTATTATTATTATTATTATTATTATTCGGTGGTTTAGTGATGTGTAGGAGGTAGTTACCTCCTATTATTATTATTATTATTATTATTATTATTATTATTATTATTATTATTATTATTATTATTATTATTACTTAGAAGATGAACCCTATTCATATGGAACAAGCCCACCACAGGGGCCACTGACTTGAAGTTCAAGTTTCCACAGAATCTGGTGTTCATTAGACAGAAGTAACAGAAGGTAATGAGAAATACAGAAAGAAGAGATCACTTATTAAAAAAGAAAAATTAAATTAATACGCCAGTAAATTAATAGAAAAAAATGTAAGTAAATTATTCAGGTTATTATTATTATTTAGAAGGGGGAACACATCCGCTTTTAGCAGATCATCTTATAACCACACTTTTCTTATGAGGCACCACAAGAGAGAGCAATTAAACCACACATTCATTTCATTTACAAAAGAAAAGAATCATTTGCTTCATGTTTCCCCTAAGAAAGCATTCTATCAAAACTAATCCCTTGCCAGCGGCGATCCCATTTTTTTTTATCTTAGCCTTGTAAGAGAAGTGGTTGAAGATAATTGCCTGTTTTTTTGTTTTCAGCAAGCCATGGAAGCCCTAACGGAGAGAGAGAGAGAGAGAGAGAGAGAGAGAGAGAGAGAGAGAGAGAGAGAGAGAGAGAGAGAGAGAGAGAGAGAGTTTTACCCGAGATGCTTCGAGAAGCGCTGAAAAACAAGTCTTCATTAAGAATTCCTTTTACTGTAATCTTCGACTAATTAACTTGTCCTTTTGGACTGGGAAAACAATAATGGTTAATATAATGAGAAAGAGATAGACATAAATAAGGAAATGGAGTCTGTGTAAATGAACGAAATGATAATACAATTACGTGTTAGTTGCCTTCTTCAGAAACGAAAGTGCATCGGAGATGAAAATATTTCTCCATACTGACATCCGCTCACAAAAATCTTATACAAATGACTACCTCCGTATTGACGTCTGCATGGACCAATGCTTACAAATGACGTTTTTGACCCTTCATAAAAGTATGGTTTGGTTCGTTTATAACAAAGAAAGGGGACGGCTTTAAATCTTTCCAACCACAATGCACTGTTAGTTATCATTGTGGTGCTGATAATTCATACTTCTCAGAATCACTGAGCCCCTCTGGGAAGTACCAAAGGAGGACTTGGGACTCTTAAGTCTCACTCAGGAGTCCCCGGATCGTATCACTGACATTTATTACTTCTGAAATATTGGGAACATTGCTAACTTCCAAATTTCTTGTACCCCTTTCATCCAAAGTCTTACAGATAGCTTGTATGACTTCTGTGGCAAAACACCGATGTTTGGACTAATTTTTTTTTTTGTATTTCTCCTTTCGCATATCTGTCTCTAATTGTATTCCTGTCACACCTTTCCTTATTTGTATCTCACCTTAACACCACCTCCCTTTTTAGCAGTTTCTCCTAGAGAACGTGTTCACCATACACCATACATTCCCACGAGCTCAGATTCCCGAACTTTTTTGAAATCCTAAATTAATTTCCGAAATTAGAAGTCTTTCCTTTAGCCATTTCCTTTTACAGGAGACAGATCGTTCTAGCAAATCTAGTGTTTTGTTTAGAGATGCTCCCCGTAGATGCTGGAGTGACTGATGGACTCAATACACTATTATAAATATTTCTTGGAGGCCACAACTTTCAAATGTCCCTCACAGAGGATGCCGGGTGCAAGATGAAGAACCATAAGAATTCCATTGCTATTCTTGTTCGGGAATCCGTCACTATCCAGTATAACATATCTGAGCGAGGCCTAAGTATCTCCTTCCTCCAGTGAAATAAATCAGTGGATGATAAAATATAATATTTTTCATACACACTGAGATTCTTCTCGTCCACTGCAGAACTGCATCATCATCATCATCATCATCATCATCAAGAAAGAAATTTATTATTTAGACTCCAGCGATTGTTTCATCTCCGTTTTGCAAGTGTCATACCACGGAGGCCGACAAGAGTAAATAACACCTCATCAGTTTATCAAAATTGTATGAAGGAAATGATTATAAAGACTGTCTGCTAGACTTTCTTCTTATGTTTATTTCTCATTTACGAGAATTTAAGTTACATAGCTAACTGATTTGTGTCTGTTGCTCTTGACGCAACAGTATCTGCTACTTTTTCCATTTCTGGAGAAATCTCTTAAGTGTTTATTTTCACTTCCCCTTTCGTTTCTCTTCATCACATACCTCCTTCTGTGTCTATATTTTCCTGTATTTTCCTATGAAGTTCTCTCCACCTTTTTTGCCATCCTATGCACCTCTTACTCTGTCGAGAACATGTTTCGTCCTCTATCAGTTCTGATTTTGAACATCTGAACCCTGTAACTTAGTCAAGATCATTGTAACCAAGACAGGAGTTTCTTCTTTCATTTTTGATAAAAGTAAGACAAGAGACGCAAAATATCTTGGATTCAGGAAAACAAATGACGTCACTGATAATCACAGTTTCACGTAGCTTCAAGTGCTTTGAGACTTTTCACATCAAACTTGAGGATTATTTTTCTCTAGATTCCAAGAAATTCTTCTCAGCATCGTCCACCCTGTTAAGGACGATGGTACCGAACACTCAACGTATAAGGGTCTATTCACACTATACGCAAATGCACCTGCACGTAACCGTACCGCAGCGGACCGGCAAAATATTCGTCAATGGGATTTACATTGCAGCATTCACACTATACTGCACCAGCACGAACCGTCACCTTCAAATGCCGGTGGGGTTTCTCGGCGACAATATTTTGCAGGTACGGTCAGGTTCCGTCCAGGTACCGATCCTGTCACTACAGGATGGTGTGAACGTGACACCTGTACGGATACCTACTGTACCAGCAGTCGGTAAACTCTAAGACGTAGAAGTGGCAATCTGTTTTCCGCAGAATGGACGAGGAAAAGTTAATTACATTAGTACAGAACTACGAGTTCTGTTACAAAATGGCTCATAGGGATTGTTTATTTACTTTTTTACAGCTTCAAATTTAACACGGACGTCTTTAAATGAGAGAGAGAAAAAACAAGCTTTTGTAACCTTTGGTATAGTTTACATATAAATGACCTATACACAACACACACATACGCTCGCGTATATATTCAGGATGTATGTATACCGCACAGTATGTGTAGATATACACATATGCATGTGCATGTGCATATAATTATATACATATATGGACATTATATATATATATATATATATATATATATATATATATATATATATATATATATATATATATATATATATATATATCAAGGCAAACTAAAAGACCAAGAATACCTGATGGTTAACTGTCAAAAGGGTAATAAATAAAGAGATGATTCAGGATAATCCAGGATCATGCGATCGCTAACTAAAACCAGGAGACACAATTGAAAAGAAAGTTTCCAGGTAAACAAAAAGATCAAGAATACCAGACGGTTAACTGTCAAAAGAGTAATATACAAAGAGACGATCCAGGGATCACGCGGTCACAAAACTATGACCGTAAATGCTGGAGAGTATACGGCGTAGTGTGAATGTTTATGCAGGATACCGTCCGGTGCAGGTCAGGTGCCTGTCCGTTTACGTTAAAAAGTTAAGTATACCTTAGTTTTACCAGACCACTGAGCTGATTAACAGCTCTCCTAGGGCTGGCCCGAGGGATTAGACTTATTTTACGTGGCTAAGAACCAACTGGTTACTTAGCAACGGGACCTACAGTTTATTGTGGAATCCGAACCACATTATGGCGAGAAATGAATTTCTATCACCAGAAATAAATTCCTCTAACTCTTCATCAGCCGGCCGCGGGAATTGAACTCCGGCCCATCGAGTGACAGTCTGAAGCTCAACCGACTCGGCCAACAAAGGGCTTGTCCGGTTACGTGCAGGTATAATGTGAATAGACCCTAACGAGGAGCTTTACCATTATTACTGGAACACAAAATTAGGATTTAACTGTTGAATAGTTCCAATGTTACTGAAGTGGTGCAATATCGCGTTTTGCAGTTTTGTATGAACAAAAAAAAAATCTGCTCAACGGTGAGACTTCAATGGCAATATGAAATTATTCTGATTTTCTGATATTACACAATTATATTGTTACGGATACATTAGTCAAAATCTATCCAGTTTTCAACAGAATTTAAGTATTTTCCTCGTTTGCTTAATAAGAAGATTAACAATGATAATGATCAACTGACAGAGATTTACCCCTTGACTGAGAGGGTGGGAAGGGATGATGCGCTTTAATGAGGCAAGAAATATTACGGGATTTCCTTCTCCTTCACAGTCTAGTCTGCGTCCTATTTCGAAGTTGTTTCCACAAAAATGTCAAAAGATTTCCGGGGCAAACCCAGGAAAAAAAATTAAATCAAACAAGTGCCACGGCAATAAACAATAAGTAACAACAAACAACCTCCACGCCGAACCTGGAATGACAATGAACCGAAAGAAGAAAGATCCTGTATCGAGAGAGAGAGAGAGAGAGAGAGAGAGAGAGAGAGAGAGAGAGACCTCGACGACAGGAAGCATCAGAAGAGACATCCGTTTCGACGAAAGCGACATAATTGGCATCTGTCATACGGGACGGATCGCCAGGAAGGAATACGACTAACGAAGATTAATCCATTTGGTCTGATAGACTGCGGTGTCGAATCTCAAGTGGCCCAAGGTGTGGGAGAGGCTCTTGTTAAGAGTGATGCGATTTCCATAATTTTTCTTTTGTTTCACCCCTTGCTTTATCAATTTCAATGACGTCTTAGTCGTTCTTTTGTCTTGTCTATATATATATATATATATATATATATATATATATATATATATATATATATATATATATATATATATATATATATATATATTCACAGAGGGCCTCAATGATAAGGAAGGTTAAAAAAAGAGGAGATTCTTTTTATTTCCACACTTTCAGAGGCTCGTCTGCCTCCATCTTCAAGAAGAAGGAAGCGGGCGAGCCCCTGAAAGCTTGGAAATAAATACACTCCTTTTTTCAACGTTCCATATCATTGAGGTTTTCTGTGAAAGGAATAACTTTATACACAGTGAATTTGTATGTTGTTTGAAATATATATATACACATATATAAACATACACACACACGCATACATATATATATATATAAATATATATATATATATATATATAAACATGTATATATATATATATATATATATATATATGCACATACATGGAAGGTTATTACTGTCAGGAGCTATCATCTACACAGGGGAAAAGCGTTTGATTGGATATGGTCGGGATATAGTGATTATGGTGATGCCTAGTATTTCGTTGGAGATCGCTCATTCCTATCCCGATCAAATCCAACGTTAACTTCGGTGATTTGAAAACCAGCTATGATTTTCCAGTCTTAAGCCTTTTCACTTTTGAGGGGATGGCTCCTGACAGTGTTAACCTTCCTTTTATCTACCAAACACATCAACCAGTTATTTTTTTATAGAACGATTCTGAAAGCAAAAGGAAAAAGCTCAGTGTACCGTAGGCTACATTCTACTAGATATACTTTTGATAAAATTAATAATGAGATGTTGTGGCGGAATTTAAAAAACACGGAAACAATACACGACACAGATACACAGAACATATAACCACATACAATACTCACTCTGATCCTCGGTTGCTGGGAGATGGATGAACATGTCCACGGTCGCCAACACAGTAGACAAAATTACACAAACAAAACCGAAAAACAGACTTTCAATCCAAAAAAAAAACCAGCAAAAAGTAAGAGACACATGCACAGACAACAATGACATCCAACGGAAAACACAAGACTCACGAAACATACAATAATCCACCATCAATATCCGCCTTGCACAGAACTCAGCTCAAGACTCACTCAAAACCGAAAAAAAACTCCCTCGACATTTGCAAAGACAGACAGCACCGTAAACAAACTAACGACCTCATCCCTCTTCCAACAACCGAAGCACACACTAACGACAATTACACTCTCTCTCTCTCTCTCTCTCTCTCTCTCTCTCTCTCACAAAACGTTGGGAAATGCTAAATACAAACAAATTTATTCATCCCTCTATAATGTGAAGGGTATTGAGGATACATGGTAGAAACGTAAGCTGCAGAGAATAATTAAAAGATTTACAATGAAGTGAAGTGTGCGTTAGAATAATTAGAAAGATTAAATAATTGCAAAAGTGGTACCTATGGCTGTTTAAATGTCTTCTTGGATGGAGTGAAGCGGGAGGCCAGAGAGGGGAAGCAGTAGGAGGTTGAAAAAGAAAGATAAGATAAAGAGTTGTGGATGAAGTGTGGAATGGCTGATTTTCGCAGGCGACAGAGCTGTAAATAAAAATAATGACCATAAACTTCAGAAAGTAGATGAGTCTGAAAGTGTTCCCAGGAAGAGAAGGTTGAAAGGAAATGTGAGCAGGGTAAGTTTATGAGGTTAAATGGAAACCAGGGGGATGGGGCAGTGAATTTAATATGGCCGGTGGAAGAATGGAAGTGGTTGATTCTTACGAGAGTCAGATGATGGTAGGATGACAGCAGAGTCACAGAATAAGCGAGGCAGTGACTTTTGATGACCACTCAGCTACCAGACTCAAAGGTCAAAGGTCACTCACTGTAGGTTGTTGTTTGCCAAAGGAGCTGACAGCTGGAACGAGGTTGGAATTCTGCTGATGGCGAAGCACTTATCAATTACAATTCCCATTATGTGTAAGTTATTTGCGAGGTATAGTGAACTGGATACTGAACGATTTTGTGGCTTAATATATGAATGTATGTATGCATATGTATATATATATACATATATATATATATATATATATATATATATATATATATATATATAATAATGAATAAAAATAATGAATAAAACACATATGTATGTATTCCTGCCCGATCTCTTCCATTAAGGAATCCCTCACGTTGTTAACAACATCAAAAGGAATAATCTAATTATGCTTTGATGGTCGGTCTTTCCAGCCACGGACGCCAGAGTGTAGATGGAAGCCTTAGCAAACTCCATTGACGCCTCTCTGAATAATTTCATAAGTGAAGATTTTTGTAGAGCTTAATGATGACTCTAAGCGGTGAATTATGAAGATTTTTTTCGTGCCGTTTCTTTGTACCTTTTGAATATTATAGCTCTGACTTCGAATCTGGATGTGAACAGCGCCCATTCCTTTTCCAGCTCTGTACGTATCTATATGCTTATACACACACATATGCATACGCACAAACATACCACTGTCCCCAAAGGATAAGCCCTAGTTATGGGAAAGTCTAGTTATGTGGTAAAGTATACTTTATATATGTATATATATATATATATATATATATATATATATATATATATATATATATATATATATATATATATATATATATATATATATATATATATATATATACATATATATATATATATAAGACTTTTAGCACAGAACTATTTAGCGAACTATGCTGGCCTGTGAAAAGGTACATCCGGTCCAGGTGGCATTTATGTTGACGTTGGTGGTTTCCGCAGTTAGATACAGCGGGTATCTGACGCGTTCATCTGTGCCTTCTGATCATGACCAAGATGCAGTGGAGACAACGTGACAGACTGATGTAAGCATTGTGATCCTTCGAACATTGAACCGGTGACGTTACGCTTCCAGGGAGGGGTTACTGAGTGCGCGAGTGTATGCACTCTCTAATGGTATATTATGTGAGAGAACATACAATGGCTATTCTCTTCGATTTGCCGCTGGGAGATTCGCTCTTTGAGCAGTGTTAGTGGATAAGAACAACCACTGTGAGAAATGTTCATCTGCCGCCATAGAATGTGAGTAGGATAACTCATTAACACATAATATCTTTTCAGACGTTATGTGGAATATCCGATTCGTGCTGCCGTGAAACTCCTCTGTTCTCTATTATGAACTTTCCGTTTTAAATGTTGATTCCTTTATACACCATTTCAGGTTTTAATATATGCTATGTTTCTTTTAACAGAAATTCTAGGTTTGTCCTGTGAGGACGAATATTTTGGAAGTGGTGTCCTTTTAACATACTATACAACATTTATTTTAGTCTAGAATAATCATGACATTTTTATTTAGTTTGGTGGCCAGGGTGTTAGTCACCGGTCTTGGTTGGTCTAGAATCATTAATTCGATCGATTGTGAGTCTGAGATTCCTCTGGTTATGTCTTCCATTTTTATGGGGTGAGAGACAGTCCTTTTCATGACCGTAGTTTTTGCTGAAATGCTCTCATTAAATCTGCAAATAAGGTCTAGTTTTGCATCTCGGCGTTTTATTCCAGTAGGTCTTTGTTTGAGAATAGATACATTGAGAGGAGTCGACGAGAAAGAAACAATGTGCTGACCCAACCCTGGCCACTGCTACCGGAGGATCTCAGGGATGTTAGATGATGTGACGCTGCTCTTAAAACAGTTGCAGTAAAAGATTATGACCCTATCTGACCTTGTTCGAGGGCATAACACACACACACATACACACACACACACACATATATATAAATTCCTGACTCACATCAGATAACCCAGGTCTTTCAATTGAAAGGCTATATACAAGTCATAGATATTGTTTTCCCAACTTCCTGAAGTTGGGGAAAACACGCTATATGCAAGCAGTTAGTTTGCCCAGGTAATTCCTTGAAGTTGCCGGTTCCAACTTCTTTTATGATTGCAAGTAGCGCACTTGCCTTATTGAAAGACCTGCATCCTGATATCAGAAATTTATTTCGTTCCGCACTGACTAGATTATACATATAAATGCATCCGTATATATATTTGATATATATATATATATATATATATATATATATATATATAATGTATATGTATATGTATGTGTGTGTACGAACCGAACATGCAATAATTATTATTTCCTGCTTGTCTACATTTATCCGTAATTTGACCCTTCACATGTATCCTACATTATTATATAAATGCAAGTCAATAGACATTGGTAAAATGATATAAATTTGATATGTAATCTTTATACAAAAGAATATTCACGTGAAAATGAAATTTATGTATCCGTATATTTGACATGTATCGTGTAAACGCTTATGTTTGTATACGGTACGTATTTGACGCACATCTATAATTTTTCTCCCAATGCACCTGTATTCGGTTCCAATATACTAGTGCGCATATATACCCGTATGCGGTACCTACCCTAAGATCATCTTTACAAAAAACGGGTGGGATGGCACAGTGAAGAGAATTGCCTGGAAATGATTGTTTGGTCTCATGACACACTTTTCAAATGTCGATCGTTTTTCCTTTCACAGTAGATGTGACTCATTCGCAGTTTTTCTTTGATGCACTGCACAAAGTCAGTCCTCTCTCTCTCTCTCTCTCGTCCATCAAAGGATTTCGCACATATCTGCCATTCTCCCCTCTTAGAGAAAATATCTCGAGATGAATGCAAATAGTTTGTTTATTTGTTTTTATTGCGGGACGTTTCATTAAGAAGCAGTCAAACAAAGACCTCTCGTCTTACGAGTTCTTTGCACTCATCCTGCTTCGTTATTCATGGGCTGGTAAAAGCTTTCAGTATTTGTTCTTGATTTTGTTTTGAAGCATTTTCGGGAAAGATAACAAAACTCTTGATAACTATTGTTCTTGAAAGAGAATTTAGTCTCAGAGAGATCCTCGTCTCTCTCTCTCTCTCTCTTACACACACACACACACACACACACCAACACATACGTATATATATGAATATAAATAGGTAAATAAATAAATATATAAATTTTATACATATACATTAATTGACTATAGTATAATTGTAAAGGTGTGCAAATCATGTAATACTATATATACATACACACACACACACACACACACACACACATATATATATATATATATATATATATATATATATATATATATATATATATATATATATATATATTTATTTATATAATATGCATGTGTATATGTGTACATGTATAAATAGACCCCAGCTCCATACGGCGGGAAAACGTCTGTGACATTTCACTGCTCCGTCTTTTTTGTGATTTATGTTCAACAAATCTTCACCCCATCTCCAGCATCTCGTCTCACAGTGCTCAACCAAGGTTGTTTGGGTCTTCAGACTCATACATACATACATACTTACTTGCATAAATACATAAATACATACATACATATACATACAAATTTCAACAAAATGCAAGTTCAGTAATAACACAGTGAACCCGAACTCCCATTATTTTGTAGAACTAACAAATCTATTATACACCGAATATGATTAAAATACGGTTATTAACATGTAATAGTAACAATCTTGACAGCATTAAGTGTTACAGTGACTATATCGCATTTGAAATTGCTTTAGCATGATGTGCAACGGGGTAAGCTATGGACAAAAGATGGCAGAAATTGTGAAAAATACATTACACACACACACACACACACACAAATTCTCTGATGCGCACTGGATTGTTCTAATATCAGTTAGCATTTTAATTTCTCATTTTCTGCTTTCACGAAGCTGATAATAAAAAATATATATAATATATATGTATATATATGTGTATATATATTATATATACACACACATATATATATATTATATAAATATATAAAAGGAAGCACGGGAGACGTCTTGTGGTAATTTCACAAAACTTTATCACGCGACATTTCGGGGTCAAGCCTCATCATCACCGCTGTAAAAAAGACAAACAAAAATAAAACGTCATAAAAAGACTCATCCTACACCTGTGATGAAGGGCTGGACCCCAAAACGTGGCTTAATAAAGCTTTGTGAAATTACCACAAGACATCTCCCTTGGTTCCTTATATGAATATATCGCCCAAGACTGCTGCTTTCCTTTATATATATATATATATATATATATATATATATATATATATATATATATATATATATATATATATATATATATATATATATATATATATATATAGAACATGTCATCAGGCCCTATTTTCATGAGAAAAATCTCCCACACTCCAACGAAGTTACGGAAGAATCATCAAGTCTTTGTTGATGATTTTCAGTCTAGAGCTGCCAGCAGACGTGCGTGACATTGGCTATCATTAATCGTTGCAAGAGAAAGTAACATTTGGAAACGACCCCACCTACGACGATGCTGTAAATAAGGAGCACCAATTTAACCGCCAATAACGACAACTGCGATTGTGATGTTATTTCATAATGGCAACAGGAAATCACACATTCACATTATTCACTTTCTTTAAATAACACGTCACATCAAACACCTACTTCATAACGCAGTGAAAGAAGGTAAGCATTAACAATGTTTCAGTTGTATATTTTTTCTTCCAAACTGATCAAAGACAGGAAACTTGGCAAGTAATAATAAAATGACATCTCTTTACAATCATCGTTAATATAATTCTAAAGATAGGAGAAATATATATTGATTTTCCGGTTGCATTTTACTAATGAAAAGCATTTTACTTTTCAAAAGCATTCGAAAGTAAAGTTACATTTCATTTGCCGCTTATATTTAAGGAAAATGTTAACACAGTTTTAAAATAATGAACAATATAAACTTTCAGCATAATTTTTATCTGAAAACAACTTTCAAAGCGTAACTTAAACTAATTTACAATTTCATCAGAAAACAACTTCCAAGATATTTCTTACCTGAACGTGTAGGTTGCAAATTTATCAGACTAAAATTCAGTCTAAAAGTAAGTTCAGGCTGGAGTTCGTCCCTTACCTGGAAAATGAAAAACGAAAAACGGAATCACTCAGCTGACGAGCAGAAACCAGATCATACAAATCCAATCAAAGATTGCGTCATCGCGTCGAACAGCTGATAGTCAGGCCAATTGGTGATCAGGAGCGCCCTCTACTCTTGCTCAATTATCCCGCCAGAATTTCTCGCGACCAGATTGCAACCGCCTCTGATGTTTTTCGGTTGTTATTTGAAATTCGAAAGTTGCCGAACCAAATTGCATCGTGCGAGTTATTTCCGTCATTAGGCGGCAAAGTTACTGTTCCCAAACTGTGTCACATAGGTTGCTTTAGTTTTTATTGATGACGCAAACGACTGGGCGTAATGTGGGTCAGGCGAATTACTGTAGCCTTTGTCAGACCGCAAGTTACTGGTCGCGATTTAACCCTCAAGGGACGGGCTAAATATATATCAATCACATCCCCAGACCGGGCAAACTTTAAGGTTGGCCAGTTTAAGAAAAAAACACATCAATGGAAAGAGGAAGATATGCAAATGGTGTAAGAAAAAGAATTCAAAAATTTTTTTCCCACCTTTCACGGGAAGTTGAAAGTGACTATTTACAACCATGAGTGGGGCCTCTTTTACAAGACTCGTAAAAATATGTTAACTTTACCAAGTTATGCATTTTTTTCTAATAATTCTTTTTATTTTTGGTAAAATTATAACTACGTCACACAATATCATAACACATAAGAACTAAAATCCTTATATTTGTTGTAAATTACTTACGAGATTTACTGAGATGGGGAGATGCAATAGCTTTTTGTGAGGTAAAAATGTTTTTTTCTAATATTTCTTTGCAAAATTACAATTATAGCTGACATACTGTCATAAAATATAAGAACTAAAACCAACAGCAATCCCTGGGTATATTAATGAGTAAATAAATAAAAAGCCGTCCTGAAGCTGCAGAGAGGCAGTACATACCCTTCCGAAATCTCAAGGCATACTGATCGATGTAACTGACCTCGTTGTGTTTACAAATTTCATGGTAACTTACTAGTTTCGCCACCAGATGTCGGGCAATCCAAACTGTCAACCACTGGGCATTTGAACAGTGACTAGTCCTGCCTACACTGTGCAGTAGTTTTTTAAGCATCTAATTGTTTATATAGACCAATTTATAAAACACAATTCAATTTCCTTAACCCAGCGTAGAATTTCCACAGATTGCCCACCTATTTTGTGCCAATTTCCTCAGAATTTCCTTAGAAATGTCATTTCTGTAAACCTTTCCTTAGATGGGCCCAAATTTCCTTATCTGAGGAAATTTCCTCAAAAAGTGAGAGCCCTGGTCTCTCCCGCGTTGAGCTATTATAGTTTCCGTAAGTCATTTATGGACCACTGAAGAGTTAGGAACATATTTCCCGCTAAATTCATCCAAACCGAATGGCGCGAAATATTAATACAAAAAGGAGTTATCTCGTCCATCACTCAAAACCTGTTATAGATACTCATATGATGATTCCCGTTAAGTCAAGTCGAGATTTGTGAATAGTGATGCAAGTTATTGATTGTAATAAATACTGTGGAAGTTATTTCATTCATTATTAGAGACACAAGTAAGCGGCCCGAATTTGCTTCATGCAAGTTATTTCAGTCGTTATCAAAGATAAGTAACTGGTCCTAATTTTCGCCAGAAAAGGTACTTAGGTTAATATCAAAGGTACGAAGTTAATTTCTGGCTTAAAAATTAACGTAAAACATCAGTGTCATTATTATTACAATTTTGCGTCGATTGGCAGAGCTGTTTCAATGACTGTACGTATTAATGAATCAAGCAACCAATCAATCAATCAATCACCTTCATATCAAAGTTTAAATTGATGACATTTAAATATGCAACACTAACTCACTCGCTCTGGGGCATCATTGTGACCCACAGTCGTTCACATCAGACTTCTAAGTCGCATCTTATTCTCGTTTTCTTTCATAAGGCAGGGAAGAAACCCTTTCGTTGACAGGATGATGGAATATATATATATATATATATATATATATATATATATATATATATATATATATATATATATATATATATATATATATATATATATATATATACATATGTATATATACATACGTGTGTACATATTTAATATATATATATATATATATATATATATATATATATAATATATATATATATATATATATATATATATATATATATATATATATATATATATATATATATATATATATATATATATATATATCCAATGTAGCACGAATGAACGCGTGCTTGAGAGTATCATAAAATTCACGTAAGGAGGTGAGCTACGAACTTGAAAATGTAGAATAAACTAGGAGAGTAGTTGTTCAAAATCCTCATTTCCACCACCTCTTACGTGGATTTCATAATATATACATCTGTGTGTATATTAATTCTCCAGCCCTCCCACTCACTTCTTAGGGCAGAAAACTCTTCAGCTGTTGCCTCGTTCAGTGATGCTTCCCTTCCATTGTGTACATTTCCACATCCCTCCCTTCAAACTACTCACCCCTTGGATGGGCGCACAACGTCCCTTTAAAACATCACCTCTCCATTTGCTCCCTTGATTAAAAGCTCCATTTACTCATTACCCTCACTCTAGAGACACTCCATTTAATTTGCTTAGTGCTACCAACTACGCCATCTCTTTCCCTGTTATACAAACTCGCATTTACGTCGCTTCTCCTGTTGGTAGTGTACATTCATGGTCATACTCAGATTTGCACTCACACACATGCACACACACAACACACACACACACATACATACATATATATATATATATATATATATATATATATATATATATATACTGTATATATATATATATATATATATATATATATATATATATATATATATATATATATATATATATATATATATATATATATATATATATATATATATATATATATATATATATATATATATATATATACTGTATATATATATATATATATATATATATATATATATATATATATATATATATGTATATATATATATATATATATATATATATATATATATATATATATATATATATATATATATATATATATATATATATATATATATATATATACACACACACACTCACATTATACATATGTGTGCGCGTGTGTCTGAATTCCAATCCTCCACTTGAAAGTGAAAGTTCATAAGGGTTACATGACGGGGAAAATTCGTCATTCTGCACAAACAGAAAATTTCCCTTAGAAAGTAATGAAAATCATAAGTGCAAAAGGGTTACTGATCTATTCGGAAGGGCGTGTGGAATGGTACTTGTTGATATCATGACTGAGTAAATGAGAGTCGATATCAGATCTGATACTGTAAAACAGTGTTTAAGTTCAGAAAAAGTAAAGAGAGTGGACTGTAGATTTTTAATGTGAAATTTTAATGTTAATTTTTAATGTGAAATTTTAATGTAATGTTTCATGTGAAATTTGAGAATATAAACAGGGACGAATATTAAAAGCATAATATGTATTATCAAGTAAGGTAAAGATGCAATGTGAATATGTCATTAGGTTTGTCAGCTTGGATATAATAAATAAATATCTTGGTGACCTGATGCTTTTGGATCAAACGGTATTTGATCGTATAACTGAAAAACTAAGAAAAATATTCTATATTATGCTTTAACGTTAGGTCAAAATGAAACGTAGATAATTCCTGTCATTCGAGGAACTGTCATGGTGAAAAACTGGTTAAATTTATGAAAAATATTGCAAAAGTTTCTGGTCAATTACAGAGATCTTCCAAGGGGCGGAAGGTAACTTCATTGCGTAAAGAACTCGATAAATACAACAGAGTTAATGGTACTTATTACATAAGGAGGATATGCGGCTAAGTTTGCAAACTTCCTTTATTAAGGAAACATGTGGCTGAAGGAAGTGAAAGAATTTCATTATCTTTCCCTGTATGTGAAGTCCTACAGAAAGTCCAGCAACCCCGAATATCAGATTTAATTTTGATAATGGAGTCCTTTAAAGTTTTGAACAGCTTTGAATGAAATGCTAATGAGAATCTACGTCATTTTGTGACATCATTAATTAAAAAGCTGCGTTAGTGAGGCTGTTAAAAAAAAATATATAAGATTTTACTTATCTAAGAACAAATTCGGGCAGATCGTCTTCAACTCAGGGATTATTTTCGAAGCAAGAAAGAATTTTAGGATATTAACGCTAAATTAACCTGAGAGTTTCCATGTTCGAGCTTGGAAAATTGCTGAGTTAATCTCGGATCATTTCTTTGAATTTGAAATTCGACCAGAAGAAGACGGCGAGAACAGATAAACAGAAAATAAGAATAAATAAACATATGTCACGACACAGAACACTGCCTACAATAGATAATTAATAAGCATATCTTAGCATCATCGTCAGTTTTTCTTTTACAGTGACAATGCATCAACAGATTATGACAATACGGCGAGTAAACAAAATAAAAAGATAAATAATAAAACAAAAAACAGTAACGTAATGGCAAAACACTAAAGCAGCAGCCTTCAAGGTGATCTCTGCAGCGCTGCGCCAAATGCCGGCTAAGGGTCTCGGGAATTTATCACGTGTTTGCAAGCAGGCGGTACGAACAGCGGACGAGGGTAGTACCTGTCTAATGGTTCCGGACCCGAGATTTGCGCCGATTTGCACGTTGCAGCCGAGGGCTTAGAGTTCCCCCCAAAAGTAAACTTGGCCCGGAGCCAGACTTCTCGTAAATTCAGCCCCCTCCCCTTCCTTACCCCACCCGCCCCCGCAAGCCATTCTCCATTACACTTTTGCTCAGAACCATTCTCCAATAAACTTGGGTACGGAGACATTATCGTAAGCTAATTGGAGAAGAACGTTTCCTCACACGAACGAAGTTATTAGCTTAGGAATGTTATTCTAACTACAGCGAAGGCAAAGGGAAATAATCCAATACTGCTCATACTTCAAAGAAAGTGCTTCAATTTAACTTTGGAAATTTTGTAAAAGACTGCCCAAGTGCAAAATAATACTTCTTGCACCAGCAATCCTGTCAGACACTACGTACAGAGACATGCACGCCCGCACGCACACGTACATATAATATATATATATATATATATATATATATATATATATATATATATATATATATATATATATATATATATATATATATATATATATATATATATATAAATATATATAAACGTCAAACGTCTAATATCAATTCGCTCTACCTCCGAAATAATATATTTTCATATATGTTACCGAAGGGGAATTTTTAGTTGATAATAAGTCCACCGACCCGTGGGGTCGAACCAGCGACGGACGAGAATCAGGACTACAGTGACGCACTAACGCCGACTGCGTTAGTGCGTCACTGTAGTCCTGATTCCTCGTCCGTCGCTGGTTCGACCCCACGGACGGTGGACTTATTATCAACTTAAAAATTCCTCTTCGGTAACATATATGAAAATATATTATTTCCGAGATAGAGCGAATTGATATTAAAGGACGTTTGTAGCTTTCTGATTGTATATGAATCACGATGATGTGATAAATAGTCATATATATATATATATATATATATATATATATATATATATATATATATATATATATATATATATATATATATATATATAATATATATATATATATATCCACAGATACCTGTATGAATTAAATAAAATTCTGCACCTGTATGTACTGTTCTTTGTCTGACATTCCAGCATATAAAGATATTAAACGGCCATGGGGACATATGACGTCATTGCCTCATTGCCAATTTTACCTCAAAGTACTCACTGTCCTGCCTACCCATTCTGAAACTTTTTTTTCTCTTCTATCATCCAAGCTTTTTATTGCTGTGAATGAATTATCATCTTTACCATTTACCCTCAACATCCTCCACATTCTATATTGATTCTACTACAAGATTTTTCTAGGCCTATTTATGTCCTATACAGACTTTCCGCTTCGCTATCAAAATTCTTCCATTTATGTTTCGTAAACACTTCCTCCACAATCATTATTCCTTGTCTATACACACACTTTTCTTCCAATATTAATCCCTCTGCCTTTTAACTTATTTTGTCAGTCAAAGTCACATTTAGCCTTGTACAAATGTAAAATTGTTCCTCTCACCCCTCCTCCGGAGCTTTTCCTCATCCATGCATACCTACCACATCCTGGTCAGTCACTCAATCACACTTCCATTCCCAACACCACAGCATCTCACTTGGAATCGACTGATTGATTTATGGTTACTAAAACTGGAGTCGCAGCATCTAGGTTATTGACGCCGTCACTTGGAATCCCATCAGCTTTTAGCAGTAACTCTTTCTACATTTACATTATTTAGTTTTGCCTCTCTCGTATCTTCAGAACTCAGCACATCTTCAAAATACACAAAACCTCGAATGAGGACTACTTATTAGCATTTATCTCTGGATTGACTTCGATAAAGAACAGCATAGCGCCAACAAGCACTTGCTTATGACCGAGTGTAGCTATTGCTACATTCATTCTTTAGCAAATGTAATAAGGATGAAACCCCACAAGCAACATATATCCACAGCCTCATTAGCAACATGTCAGCACCTCCAACACTCATGCCACTTACCTTATTATTGGCCTTTACTCCCGATCTCTCTATTAAGACCCTTCCTCTCCTAAACCTCGCATACAATATGTAGCCAGTACTTTCTCTGCCTCTTCTCCTCCATTCTCTCTGCTAGACCGAACCACCTGAAGGAAATCTAATTCAGCGTTTCACTTATCTTTTCAGCACTTCTTACTCCACGTTTCTCACCCTCTAAACCATTATTATTCTACTGTTCTTACCATTTTCACCATTCATACTCAACAGTTCTCACTATTTGTATCATTCTTATTCCACAATTCTCCCCCTTTTAACCCCCTTTAATCCACAATATTCACGCTACTAACTAGTCTCAGTCTACAATTCTCATCCTCCTACCTATTCTTACTCTTCAATTTACATCATGTCAAGCATTCTTTCTCTAAGACACTCATATTTTTCATCTTTCTTAACCCGTAAGTCCCGTATTTTTATCCGATCCTCTCAACTACCCCCACAAAGTTCTTACACTTATACCATTCTTACTCAACAATGTTAACCAACAATTCCTAGCTTTTTAACCGTCCCCGCTAAACATTCCTTACCCTGCCGATCAATGTTACTCTGCAGTTTTTGCCCTGTAAACCAGCGTCAGTGCATAATTCTCTGCTTTTTAATTACTCATACTCCTCAGTATGTCCATTTCACCCATTTTTTACCTCCAGGTATGCTGCCATGAATTAATCTCAACATTTATTTCATCCAAACCTTTTGCAAAGATCCTTCTATTCTGCGATTAAACTCTTCTATTTACATATATACACATATGATGTATATATTTATATATATTTGTACATATTTATATATTTAAATATTTATACATATATGTGTGTGTGTGTTTACATATATATTTATGTGTGTGTATATATATATATATATATATATATATATATATATACATAAATTACATATACATAAATATATATATATATATACATATACATATATATATATATATATATATATATATATATATATATATATATATATATATTATACATTATATATTTGTACGTGTATGTATATATATATATAGATAGATAAAGAGAAAGATAGAAGAGTTTAATCGCAGAATAGCAAGATCTGTGTGTGTGTGTGTGTGTGTGTGATACGAAAGCGAGAGAGCTTAATTTTACATTTGCATATGAATGGTACCCTTTTCTCGTAAAGGCGAGATGGAAGTGTTTAGACGTTTCATAAGAAAGTGACCCTTTCTTTAATTCAGCCCTTGAATTGGCATCTTATGCATAATCTTCCAATTCAAAAAGGTGATATTTTCAAAGGTAATTGACTTTTGGCCAATCGAAATAACAGGAAAGAATTTTTTCCTTGTTTTATTTCCTTGTTTGCCGAAAAATTATGAATGAAGATTAAACCTGAAAGTTCTGTATTTTTAAGGAAAGATATACTAAAGTAATTGACCGTACAAATAAATATAAAAAAGTGAATAAGTACATTTAACCAAACCATAATAAAAATGTGGATTTTACCACATAAATAACCAGTTTATTATAGAAGCAAAGGCTATAGAAAGTCATTACTTCGAGGTTAACTTTCGCCATTAATGAAGTTTTCGTAATCATCCCAAGATTTGATTGACATTTTTTTACGACTAATCTTTGAGCATCAACTCTTAGCGGTCACGATTTTCCTCTGTTTTATTCTCTTCAATGTGCTTATATTCATTAACAAGAACTCAGCAAACAGAGAAACATGAGACAAAATAAGAGAATTATGAGAAGTGATGCGTGGAGTGAAATGTATATGCAAATAATGCAGTCGTAAAGTTAAGTCTTCTGATTTTATCTTTTCGGATAATTCCAGATATCTTATAAGCTCATAAAGGCCCAAAACGAAGTAAAACTTTATAAGGACAAAGATATTGATTCCAGAACTCTCTATGAGCCCATGTGGGGTTGGAAGGGAAACATGTAATAGTGTTATGAAAGCCTATGTGCCTGTGTTCGACAGTAAATGTCACGGTGTATGGAAAATGCGCGAGACTGAACTAAAACTAAAGGCACAAAAGGTTATCATCATCTGCTCAAGACTTCACGACTCTGTCTGAATGTCAGACGCATTTCATCGCGGTAATATCAACCGTCAACAAATCGATGTGATTCGTTATTCTGACGATAAATGGAACAAGATGAATCACACACCTTGCCTCAGAAAACAAGGCAATTAAGCGGGTGACCGCCCTATAGTCCGAAGGCCCGATAGTCCGAAGGTCCGATAGTCCGAAAGTCAGCAGGCCCGATAGTCCGAAGGTCCGATAGTCCGAAAGTCAGAAGGCCCGATAGTCCGACGGACTGTAATCAGCCCCCCACCCCTCCATAGCTAATACGGCAAAATTGTAACCAGTAAACACCCATAAAAATACCAACATAACGTACCCTAGGGGTGTTTACTGGTTACAATTTTGCCGTATTAGCCATGGAGGCGGGGGGATTAATCAGGCGGGGGTGGGGGGCGCTTGCCTCGGAATGCCGGCTTAGACCTACGACTATCGGACCTTCGGACTATCGGGCCTTCGGACTAACGGACTGTAATCATTAAGCGACTGTACACGAGCACAAGAGTTCTCATGAAAACAGGCCATAATCGCTCCACACTGATTGCAAGGCAAACAAAAGGACGTCGATGTTCTCCCGGTCCTTAAGATTGTTAACCCATGGCGTGCGACAGCTCCAAGCGTACCCATAACAATTTTTATACCACAAAATGTTATGGATATCTTCTTTACATTTTACGGTTAGATTAACATAGGATTTTTTTTTTAAACAGAGACTTGGTTAAATGGCAGTAAAATACGTCACGGCTGGATAGATAATAAATAAAGTGAGGTCTGTTATAAACGTAGAATGAAAAGGAAGTTGCCAGTTTTATATTGGTTTCATTCAAAAACTTTTCAGCCCGAAATGTCCACTGACATGTTCATTGTATCAGGCTCAACATTTCGAATATAAAGACTTTTGAAGTCTACCAGACAGTCAAATAGGAGAGAGAGAGAGAGAGAGAGAGAGAGAGAGAGAGAGAGAGAGAGAGAGAGAGAGAGAGAGAGATTTAATCAATATCTATCTACAAACAGGGACCAAATTAAGTATTTTAAAATCATCAACCTTGGAAATATACTCTATTAAGAAACACTTCGCAACTATCCTAAAATTGGCACTTGGTTTAGCTGAGGGTGACAGTCCCCACTTATAGTCGCCCCGGTCTTACAATACCCAGATTTATCACTTAAGACAGACACACCTGGAGTCGCCCAGTTCCACCAATAACCTCGGCGTCTGAAGAGCCACCAATAACCTCGGCGTCTGAAGAGAAATCTACATCTCTCATTTCCATCATCTGGCGACTCGTATCCATTTTGAAAAGCAGACGGCATCAGCAACGCAAAATGAGGGGAATTCTCGAGTGAAAAGGATTGCGCAAAGCAAAATGAGAATCCAGAGAGAGAGAGAGAGAGAGAGAGAGAGAGAGAGAGAGAGAGAGAGAGAGAGAGGATATCTCTGAGATCGGGAGAGATTAATCAAGGTTTGCCTCACTTGAGAATTCCTTCTGGAAGAATGCTGCTGAATGCGAATGAGAAATGCCCTCGTGGGACCGAGAGGGGAAAAAAAACACGATAAAGAAATTCCTCTGTTCTTTGATTCCGGTTGTCTTGGAGTGTGTTCGTGTTGCAAAGACAAAATTGCTCTCCATTTCTTCAAGTTAAAATCGACTGGATACGTATTTGTTTTGTGTAATAAGGAAAAACAATTGTTACACTCAATGGTTCAACAAGTAGAACTTTATTTCCAGTGTTATTATTTGCGGCTTTATGATAACTGGTACTGAAGGATATAAACCAGTCGCAAATATTTAAGCGTAATCCCTATAATAAACAAGTAAAAAAATGCAGCAGTTTCTTCGGCGCAATCGAGTTTTCTGTACAGCCGCTACAGCGTATAATCAAGGCCACCGAAAATAGATATATCTTTCGGTGGTGTTGGGATAATGCTATATGGTCCGCGGCTCGTGAAACTTTAGTCACTGATCGGTGGTGGCCTATCCTATATCGTTGCCAGAAGCACTATTATGGCTAACTTTAACCTTAAATAAAATAAAAACTACTAAGGCTAGAGGGCTGCAATTTGGTGTTTGATGACTGGAGGGTGGATGATCAACATAGCAATTTGCAGCCTTCTAGCCTCAGTAGTCTTTAAGATCTGACTGCGGACAGAAGAAGTGAGGACAGCAAAAAGTGCGGACGGAATAAAGTGCGGACGGACAGACAAAGCCGGCACAATGGTTTTCTTTTACAGAAAACTAAAAGCAGTGGAGTCTCTCAGATATGAAATGCACAGCATAAACCGCAAAGTGGATGAGATCATGGACATTGCTGGTCTATGCGATCTGTAATGTCTATTACTATCGTCGCTAAACATGAAGAGAGACGCTTAGTTTGGGGTTTAGGTGCTACTGGAGAGCTTTATTAAAATGATTCAAAGCGGGCGTTACAAGACTCCTTGAGCTCCCAGATGAAGCGTCCATCGAATATTATGCTCAAATATGAAACAAAATGAAGCAAGTGTTATTGTTGCAAAATAAATACACAGTACTTTGCATCACTAGATATAAAATAAGAAAAACAAAGGAGGGAATGACAGTAAAGCGCCACGGTACAGACCAAGGCCTGAGAGCATTGATTATATGGTCATTAGTAGGCGTAGAGTAACTACATGTGGCTCCTATAATGATCAACTACGGAAATATCATTAAAGCCATGTAATCAATTGACCAATACATAAATGAAATTATTAGCATCTAAATTTATCCACAGCTATGGACCCGTAGAAAAACCTCACAAGATGTATGGTACAGGAAAAAGTTTTAATGACCTTTACTTTATTTACCAAGAGGGATAAAAAGGGGTTGGGGGTTAGGGTTAGATATGCAGAAGAGTTAGGAGTGGGAGGGGAGGACACATCTAAAGTAACGCTTGATCGTATGCTCCAGAAGGGGGAGGGGGAAGGGAGAAGGGGAAGGGGAGGACACAGGTAAATTAACAAGGAGTAAAAGTCTTTTCTCTTAAGCCTTTCCTGGAAATTTTATTTTTCAGTCTACGAGTTCTCAGCTTTTACCTCATCCCTTTTCCTAATCTTATTTTTCTTTTCAGTGTGGCTTCCTTTCTCTGCTTCCCGGTTCATGCTCACATTCTTCTTCTGCAAGATATTGCTTTTCAATGCACTCGCTGATCTTCGGTGTCTTATTTCCGTCTCACAGACATTTCGAGGCAGCTGCTGGTGGTATAATATTAACTAATTCTTTTCCTACTTTGCCGTTCTCTTCCTTTCTCTGGTCAAGTAATTCCAGTTCAATTCCCCTCTCTCCAGCCCAGAATGTCAACTGACGTGTTCATTGTATCAAGCTCAACAATCAAATGCAAAGACAAATACCTTTGAAGAACCTACCAGACAATCAAATTACATGTACTTCACTTCATTGTATTAAACGTCTTTTTCTCAAAAGTGCATTTGACTTTTTTTTTTTTTTTTCAAACGCGGGGCACGAAAGACCTTACAAGCGACCAGTGGGCAAACCTTTCAAGATATCAAGCACTGTGGATCGCCTGTTGAGCCTCATAATCTCACGTGCAGTACGTAAGAATCTTGGACACAAAATTGGACTGGTGATTTGGTCTTCATCTTTCCAGCTACCGAAATGCGACCATTATATCTGTCACATTCTACCCTGATACTTTTGAGTTTGTCAGTTTTTAGGAGAAGTCTTTGTCAATATCTAAGGACATAAGCCATCGACAAATTGGTGTTCTTTGTCTTGTCTGTTATTT
>NC_089758.1:13904233-13909233 GCF_040412425.1 Macrobrachium rosenbergii
TATGCTGTGTTCATCGGAAATAAAGCTATCCAACTTTGCAACCTGCTTTCCTATCCAAGTGTGACCAATATCGGCGTGTTACTGGCAGAATGCAGTAACATAGAAAAATCAGTTATTAGAAAAATACAGAAAACTCTATACAAACTCAATGCCGCTGATGCAGCTATCACCTTCAACACCACTTGTAGAAAAAGAATAATTATCATATGGGGCTTTGTAGCTCAGAGCAAAGAACTTGAAATGCAGAACAAAGAAATTATCAACTAAGGTAATACAATGAAACGCTGAACTGATAAGCTTCTACGAACACTTTTTTGTACTGAGCAATTTTTTTTCATCTATGTTATTTCCTGAACTGTATAGCGGTGATTTGGCCTAAGCACGCTGTATAATTTTTATTTTACTTTTAGCTTAACGGCTGTTGTATAGTTTAATTAAATATCTTAGAAGTATTAGTTATTTAACCACATTTGGGCAAAAATATTTTAAGTTACTAGTTTGAATCTACGCTTGAGAATTTCTATGCTCCCCCCATCCCCCTCCCGGGGATGGGGGGAGCATTATTCTCTAGACGATAATAACAATCTATCTCTTGAAAAGCTTCCGGATAAAATGCTTGGTCTTTTCTGATTATGAACCAGTTACGAATGTATCATTGTTCTCTAATTTATAACCATCTTGCAAATGTTTTTTGTGAATCACAAATCTAATCAATATAACAACCTTAACACAGGCTTTGCCCCAGGGACAAGAGCCGGTGCTGGTAAATAGCCCAGCTTCTTCTTTTCCCCACAGAATCCTTTCAGAGAAAGTTTGCGCTCCTATTTTGAAGTATTAGTCTCAAAGTCCTCTGCTCCACCAGAAGACTTAGAACCTAGGGAAATTTTCTCTTCGGGAATATCTGTCACGTCTTTGGCCATTAGGATGTAACCCTTTTAGGATGATTTAAGCATTCATTGTTCTTTCTCTATATAGGCCTAATGTGATGACATCCTAAATTGGTGAAAGATCCTACTGAAGAGGGAAATTTCCAGCCATCGTTGTACTCCTCACTTTCGAAATCCAAGCCCTGAAATGATTTATATAGATATGAGGACATTTCATCTTTCTAATAGGGTTGCCAGCACCTCCTCTTTTTACTAGCTTTTATAGATTATTTTTTCTTCCTTCAGATGCAATTTCCTCCGGAGTCTGAGCGCTGTTTCTATACATAACTTCCATTTTGAGAGCGACGTCTCTCTCTCAGTATTAATTACCCGGTATTGAGCCCAGGATTACATATTGTCAGTAGGATTTGCTTCCTCCTCTTCGACCACTTTCATATTTTTCTAGGTCATATTTTCCTTTCATTTTTAGCTTATTTCTTTTCCTGAGACTTTAATCCTGGCTCTTAAGTCTGCCATCTGCTCATTTTGAGGCCGACTGGTTTCAACTGCTTCTCTTGAGACTCTGATTTCACAAGTTGACTTTGTTTTGGCATTAAAGATAAATCTTATACGAAAGTCACATACGTACGTTCGTGCGCATGGTGTGTGCCTACATGTGTTTTTGATGTGCGTGTGTTTGCGTGTGTATTCAACTGCACGTGTACCTAGTGTATTTGATCAAGTACACAAAAACTCGCAGACTAATTAAGCAAAACCTTACATCAAAGAGAGAGCAACTGAGTTAAGTTCAAGCACCGTTGCATTTTGTATTTGAACTTGTTTGTGCGTCTGTACGTTTATTAGCGAGTATACGACTGCGGAAAGGAAAAACCATAAAACTGGATTAATTCTCACTCGTTTCAGCTTCAAAAACGATCTTGTATGAAAGCCCTGAGCAAATGAAAGAAATATATAAAAAAAGGTAAACTAATGAAGAGTCTCTCCTTTTACGTTCTTTGCTTACGAAGGTAAATATAAGGCAAGTTCATTAAAACATGTTTCGAAATTTCTAATAATATTAGCAGAGTTTTTTCCTTGTAAGTCAATTTAAGTAACTTTGTTCCTAAGTTTTGGCAATAAATTTTGCCTGCATTTCTTTGTTAAGGATGTCTTTCCTTCACAGAGCAAGAAAGGAAAGTAATAATAATAATAATAATAATAATAATAATAATAATAATAATAATAATAATAATAATAATAATAATAATAATAATAATAATATTTTTATTTTTGTATATCTTAATTTTTTATTTTTACTTCTTAAATTTATTTTATATATTTAATATATTTTTTATATATTTATAGAACCCCAAGTAGAATGATTCTGCCAATATTGGTGCATTTTAATTTTTAGATAATAATAATAATAATAATAATAATAATAATAATAATAATAATAATAATAATAATAATAATAATAATAATAATATTTTAATTTTTGTACATCTTAATTTTTGATTTTTACTTCTTAAATTTATTTTATATATTTAATATATTTTTTATATATTTATAGAACCCCAAATAGAATGATTCTCCCAATTTTGGTGCATTTTAATTTTTAGATAATAATAATAATAATAATAATAATAATAATAATAATAATAATAATAATAAATAATAATAATAATAATAATAATAATAATAATAATATTAATAATAATAATAATAATAATAATAATGCCGTCAGGAGACCGCAAACATACACCAAGGCAATCAACGTCCCAAAAGCTTCCATCTGACCAACAGTTAACATTCGTATCTAACCCAAAATTTAACCAAATGTTATTAGCAACGAGACCTTTGGTATAACTGTCTTAAAAATCCTAAAATTTGTTGCCTAACCTATCACTCTAACAGTCAAATAAAAAGACAAGTAAACTTACAAAAAAAAAAAAACTGAACCAGAGGAAAAAAAAAAAAAAAAATAAAAATAATAATAATAATAATAATAATAATAATAATAATAATAATAATAATAATAATAATAATAATGGCATCATTCCACCAAATCATTCCAGCACAATGACGAGTGAGCGGAGCTGCCTTTGACTGTTGGTATAATGATGATCATAACTAATGAAATAGAGGCTTATCATCAAATACGGTTTTCGTACTCTCATCTACATAATTTGTCAGGCCACCCGGAAGTGAACATTTTAATTGCAAAAATAGTTGGCAGATAATGATGACGTTTATCTGTGAGGGACTTTACGCAATGCAACACACACACACACACACACACACACACACATATATATATATATATATATATATATATATATATATATATATATATATATATATATATATATATATATATATATATATATATATATATATTACCATAATTTCCAATGTGTCTGTTCACTTTCCAGGAAAAATATAATTTCAACAGTCCAGTATAGGCCTACAGGCGTATTTTCCTCCCGGAAGAACCTGGCATCAAATTTTTTCTAATGGAAGTTGCTCTTCACTCATTACTTGTCAAACAGCTAACACTATTCCCTTCACTGACTCATGAACAATTTCCTAACATTTATCATTCAGTCTTTCTTAAGTTTCACGTAGTCGTAATTCCAGTCCCTCCGAAATCTACTTTCTGTGACGAAATCAAACTTTTCCATGAAGAAATCAAAATCTTTTCATGGCGAAATCAGACATATCCATTCGCTGCTGCTTCCACGTAATGTCTCTCATCAAAATTCCTTCTTCCTGTCTCGTCTTTTGCTTTCATGAACATTGCAGCAATATCCTGAGCTGGTTCAAAGACACAAACTTTTTTAATATCGGCAAAAACTGAGGAAAACGACAGCTTTAACTTTCTAGTATGAGAGAGAGAGAGAGAGAGAGAGAGAGAGAGAGAGAGAGAGAGAGAGAGAGAGAGAGAGAGAGAGAGCTTGAAATCTGGGCAAACGTGTTGGGAAGAATATCAATTAAGTATTGGATATTTCAACTTATAATATATATATATATATATATATATATATATATATATATATATATATATATATATATATATATATATATATATATGATATATATATATATATATATATGTATATATATATATATGTATATGCACATACATACATATATAATATAAAATTGAAATATGTAATATTTAACTGATATCCTTGCTTACAGGTTCTCCTACTTTTTAAAATGGGAGGCACTCTCTCTCTCTCTCTCTCTCTCTCTCTCTCTCTCTCACACACACACACACACGTGTGTTTGTGTGTGTATGAACATACCAAGAGATAGAGGAAGAGAGAGAAATAAAGTTTACAGATGAAATGGGAAATGAATGATTGCAAAATATACGGCATAATCACACCAAAGGCAATACTGAGTAACCTAGCAACGAGTTACACAAGCTCTATTGAACATTATTTTTTAATACATTTTTGCGCACTGGCTTCTCCATTTTCATTACAACCAATTTCTATATCTTGGTTTAAAGTCCTTTGAGATTACTATTATGACAGAATTTAATATTTGATATGTCCATATTTAGCGTTTATTCGAATAAGGTTAGAACTTCACTTACCCATTTCATTTCCTTATATCGTTGCCGGAAGCACGATTATGGCTAACTTTAACCTTAAATAAAGTAAAAACTACCGAGGATAGAGGGCTGTAATAGCCTCAGTAGTTTTTAAGATATGAGGGCAGACAGAAAAGTGCAGAAAGAATAAAGTGCGGACGGAAAAAAGTGCAGAAAGAATAAAGTGCGTCGGAAAGTGCAAAAGAATAAAGTCGATTCCTGCAGAAAGAATAAAGTGCGGACGGAAAAAGTGCAGAAAGAATAAAGTAATCGGAAAAATGAATAAAGTGCGGACAAAAAGTGCAGAAAGAATAATCTACACGGAAAAAGTGCGGACGGAAAAAGTGCGGACGGAAAAAGTGCAGAAAGAATAAAGTGCTGAAAAAGTGCAGAAAGAATAAAGTGCAGACAAAAAAGTGCAGAAAGAATAAAGTGCGGACGGACAGACAAAGCCGGCACAATAGCTTTCTTTTACAGAAAACTAAAATGCACTTAAACTAAATTGTCAGCGTTGCAGCATATGACTTCAT
>NC_089758.1:13911733-13914233 GCF_040412425.1 Macrobrachium rosenbergii
AAAAAGACACTTCAGAAAATCTCTGACCCAGAAATCTTACACCCTGCACTTGAGACTGGAAGGCTCAACAAGCCACATACAATATCTAATAAAAGTTTCCTGGTCAAAAGTTTCCCAGAGAGAGAGAGAAAAGAGAGAGAGAGAGAGAGAGAGAGAGAGAGAGAGAGAGAGAGAGAGAGAGAGAGAGAGAGAGAGAGAGAGAGAGAGAGAGAGAGAGAAATTCACTTTTGGGAAAAGGAAATTTAACTCGACGAAAAGCTTGGCCAACAGAGACGAATTATAATGTGATGTCATATAGAGATTTTGGCCAAAGGCCCAGCGCTGAGATCTATGAGGTCATTCACAAAGGGAAATTGAAAGTAATAGGTTTTAAAGATGAAAGAAGGAAAGCCTCACAGTTGCACTATGCAACAATTGTTAGGAGAGGGTGGAGAGTAAGATGGAAGAAAGAATATGAATGGAGGTACAGTAAAAGGAATGAAAGGGGTTGCAGCTAGGGGCCGAAGGGATGCTGCAAAGAACCTTAAGTAATGCCTACAGTACACCGCTTGAGGTGCACTGACGGCACTAACCCCTCTACGGGGAATAGAGGCGACTTGGACTGGAATTTCTTGGGCCAGAGAAAGGAAGAGAACGGAAAATGCAGAAAAGAAGTATAAGTAATATCATACCACCAGCAGCTTCCTCGAAATGTGTATGAGACCTAAATAAGACACCGAAGGTGTACGGGTGCGGTGAAAAGTAATTCGTGCGGAAAAAGAATGTGACCACGAACCAGGAAGTAAAGAAAATAAGCCACACTGGAAAGAAAAAGAAGCTTAGAAAGGCGGATGAGGTAAAAGCCGAGAACTTGAAAACGGAAAAATAAATTTTCCAGGAAAGCCTTAAGAGGAGATATTTTTACTCCTTGTATCCACTCCTAACTCTTCTGCATACCACCCCCCCCCCTTTTACCTCTCATGTCAAAGGAAATAAAGATAACTAAAATTCTTCCTGTAACGTACCTCCTGTGAGGTATTTCTACAGATCCATTGCCGTCTGGTTAAACTAACGTATACTTAACTTCTTTTGTGGGTAAAAGTAGTTGCTTATCATTTTCTCTCTTCATGTCTTGCTTACCGAATCCTGGTTTAGTGATATTCACGTAGACAGTTCATTTCGGGAGCTACATTTAGTTATTTAGTTAATCTACGCCTGCTGATGACCGTATAACTATGTTCTCGTTTCTTAGGCTGTTCCACGGCGTCTTGCTATCATTCCTTCCCGTTTTATTTTTTAAACCTAGTGATGTAAGGATCAGGGTATTTATTTATGTCGGTACACGAAAACGTGTCCGCAGTTATATGAATTTACCTCTTTTTGTTTCACATCTATGCTTTATATTCCAAGGAAACTTTGTCACTGAGATCAAGACATCTGGTTTGTTTTGCAATGATGCTTGCTCTTTTCAGTATCTATAACTAAGCTGTCCAATAGCTAAACCCCAAACAAAGCATCTATCCTCAGGTTTAGTGAAGATGGTAATGAATAACAAATTACACAGACCTGCAAAGTCCGTGATCTTATCCACTTTGCTATACGCTCCTTATTGGAAGGATTTCACTTGAATATTTTCGACCGCCTTTAAAAACAATAATTCAGAACACTGCAGTAAGTTTCAACTTGTTGGATCAGTGAATAACACAGTTGTATTCTCTTGCAAAACGAACACTTTCCAAAATAAAAGAATACTTCTTAAATTGGTTTAAACCTCAGAACAATAAATAAAGCTTTTTTTCTTTTTTTGGTAACACGAACACATTCTAGAATGACAAGAATCAAGATCAAAGGAATTTCTTGATCTTGCGTTTTTTCCTCTTATTTCCGCGAGGGCATTTCTCATTCGCATTCAGTAGCATTCTTCCAAAAGGAATTCTCAAGTGAGGCAAACCTTGATTAATCTCTCTCGACCTCAGTGATATTCCTTCTCTCTCTCTCTCTCTCTCTCTCTCTCTCTCTCTCTCTCTCTCTGGATTCTTACTTTGCGTTGCGCAATCCTTTTCAGTCCCTGTATTCTCCTCATTTTGCTTTGCTGAATGCAAGCCCTTCGTTGGCTGAGTCGGTTGAGCTTCGGACTATCACTCGATGGGCCGGGGTTCAATTCCCCCGGCCGGCTGATGAAGAGTTAGAAGAATTTATTTCTGGTGATAGAAATTCATTTCTCGCTATAATGTGGTTCGGATTCCACAATAAGCTGTAGGTCCCGTTGCTAAGTAACCAATTGGTTCTTAGCCACGTAAAATAAGTCTAATCCTTCGGGCCAGCCCTAGGAGAGCCGTTAATCAGCTCAGTGGTCTGGTAAAACTAAGGTATATTTAATTTTTTTTTTGCTGAATGCCGTCTGGTTTTCAGAATGAATACGAGTGACCAGATAATGTGGCCAGATAATGGGAGTGAGAGATGCAGACCTCTCTTCAGACACAGAAGTTATTGGTGGAACTGGGTGACTCCAGGTGTCTTT
>NC_089758.1:13916733-13924233 GCF_040412425.1 Macrobrachium rosenbergii
TTTTGATTAATGATGTCACAAAATGACGCAAATTCTCATTAGCGTTTAATTCAAGACTGTTCAAAACTTTAAAGGGCTCCATTATCAAAATGAAATCTGATATTCGGAAGTTGCAGGACTTTCCGTAGGACTTCACATACAGGGAAAGGTAATGAAATTCTTTCACTTTCTTCAGCCACATGTTTCCTTAATGAAGGAAGTTTGCGAACTCAGCCACATGCCTCCTTATGTAATGAAGTACCATTAACTGTGAAGTATTTATCGATTTCTTTATGCAAATAGGTTTCCTTTCTTGCCTAAACAGATCTTGTCTCTAAATTGCTAGAAATTTGTGAATCGTTTTCCATAAATTTATACAGTTTTTTTACCTAGAATTATCTTCATTTTATTTTCCCTTACCGGTAAAACACTTTATACCAGTTTTAGTTTTCTGTGTAAGAAAACTATTGTGCCGGCTTTGTCTGTCTGTTGGCACTCTTTCTGTCCGCACTTTATTTTCCCACACTTTTTTTCTGTCCGCACTTTATTTTCCCACACCTTTTTTCTGTCCGCACTTTATTTTCCCAAAACTTTTTTTGTCCGCACTTTATTTTCCCTGTCCGCACTTTATTTTCCCACACTTTTTTTGTCCGCCAAGATCTTTAAAACTAATGAGGCTAGAGGGCTGCAAATGGGTATGTTGATCATCTATCCTCCAATCATTAATCATTCCAAACTGCAGGCCTCTAGCCTCAGTAGTTTTTATTTTATTTAAGGTTAAAGTTAGCCATAATCGTGCTCCTGGCAACGATATAAGATAGGCCACCACCGGGCCGTGGTTAAAGTTTCATGGGACGCGGCTCATACAGCAATATACCGAGACCACCGAAAGATAAGTCTATTTTCGGTGGCCTTGATTATGCGCTGTAGCGGCTGTGCAGAAAACTAGATTGCGCCGAAGAAACTTCGTCGCATTTTTTACTTTTTTTTATTTACGGTAATACGCTCCAATACTATTTTACCCATAAGCATCAGTCACCAAGACGTAATAGTTATATCCAAGCTGTAAATTCTCATCACTCATCCACATTGCTTCTTTACCTTATTTTATTATAAATAATCTTTTAATATTCGTGCCATACAAATGGTTCATAAAAAAAAAAGACTCTTAACCTTTACTAAACCAAAACATTGCTTAACAGCAGCAGATCAGATAAAGTGTCTCAATTCCCTATTAATAACAAATGCGGATTTTCTACGGGCCTTTCAGAAATATCACGTTCTTAAAATAAATGATCTTTGTACAAAATTAAGAATTTCAACATTATGTGATCGTTATAGATTTTCACCTTAAATGGAGACTTAAATTCATTACAGACATGTATGTATATATATATATATATATATATATATATATATATATATATATATATATATATATATATATATATATATATATATATATAGGGTAAGTCAAAAGTTCCAGGAAAAAATGTTGAATGATGTATTTACACAGGAATGAAACAACCCAAATACTTGGTAAACAATTATCTGTGATGTAGTGATCCATATAGACTTGTTACCTCAGTCATCCTCTTGCTACCGTGGTGTTAACATCTGCTTCAGAAAAGTAACTTCTTGAACCCATGGAAAATAAAAATTTTGAGATGGGAGCTAACATCAAGTTCCTGACCAAGCTTGATTGGAAACCAGGAAAAATTATTGAAGCTTTGCAACAAGTTTATGGAGATTCTTCTCCATCTAAATCAGTTGTTTATGATTGGATAAAGCGATTTAAGGATGGTCGGGAGGACCTCAAAGACAACCCAAGAGAGGGAAGACCATCGACTGCAAAAAATCAAAGAATTGTGGCTTTGGTGCAGAATCTAGTGGATGAAGATCGTCGGATTACTATCGATATGATAGCTAATGAAACTGGGATCTCCCCATGGTTCCGCATTTTCAATTTTAAATGAAAATCTTGGTTTGAGTAAACTTTCAGCACGTTGGGTCCCAAAAGCGTTGCGCGAAGACCAACTGCATCAAAGAGCTGAACTTTCTCTTAACAGTTTTAACGAAGATTGAATCAAATGAATCAGAGTTTTTGACCGGATTGTTACTGGAGATGAAACTTGGGTCCATCAATATGACCCAGAAAGTAAAATTCAATCAAAGCAATGGTTACCAAGAGGTTCAGCTGCACCAGTGAAGTTCAAAGTGGCGAGATCTTTATGGCAACAGTGTTTTGGGACTCCAAAGGAGTGATTTTGATTGATTTCCTTGAAGGACAAAAACAATCACCGGGAACTACTACAAAGGTGTTTTGCAAAAACTAAAGACTGCATTGGCTAAAAACGTCGAGGAAAGTTGCACCGCAGAATTTTGTTCCATCATGATAACGCTCCAGCACATTCATCAAGGGTTGCAAGAGAAGTCCTACGGACATTTAGGTGGGAAACTCTTCCACATCCTCCTTATAGTCCTGATCTTGCTCCTTCAGATTTTTCCTGTTCCCAAAACTCAAGGAACACTTAAGAGGAGTCCGGTTTGAATCTTTGGATGCTGCTAAACATGCAGTTTCAACATGGTTTAATAGAAAGGCCCCAAATTTCTACAAAGAAGGGTTGCAGAGGTGGAGACAGCGCCTTGAAAAGTGTATAGAGTTAGATGGTAGATATGTAGAAAAATGATGTTTGAATTTCCTTAAATAAAGAGTATATTGAATTTTTCCTGGAACTTTTTTGACTTACCCTCGTATATATATATATATATATATATATATATATATATATATATATATATATATATATATATATATTTTATACATATATATATGTATGTATGTATACAGTATATATATGTATATATATATATATATATATATATATATATATATATATATGTATATATATATGTGTGTGTGTGTGTGTGTGTAAAACTAAGCGCGAATATGTCCCTACCAACAGGAGAAGCAATATAAATACGAATTTGTATAACAGGGAAAGAGATGGTGTAGTTGGTAGCACTAAGCGAAATTAAGTGGAGTGTCTCCAGTGAGAGAAATGAGTGAATGGAGCTTTTAATTAACGAAGCCAATGAAGAGGTGATGTTTTGAAGGGACGTTGTACGCCATCAAAGGAGTGGGTAGTTTGACGGGAGGGATGTGGAAAATGCACACAATGGAAGGGAAGCATCACTGAACGAGGCTGCGGCTGAAGAGCTTTCTGCCTAAAGATACTACATATATATATATATATATATATATATATATATATATATATATATATATATATATATATATATATATATATATATATATATACATATATATACATATATATACATTTATATATACATATATATATATATATACATTTATATATATATATACATAATATATATATACATTTATATATATATATATATATATATATATATATATATATATATATATATATATATATATATATATATATATATATATATATATATATATAATCCTGTCAGTTAAGTCAGTGTGGGACTGGTCAGAACTTGAATGGCTTTCCTCCCCTGCCTTGTAAAGGAAAACGAGAATAGAACAGACTTACAGTAAACGTTAGAAGCCTGATATGAATATGACATGAACGACTATGGGTCACAATGATGCCCAAGAGCAAATCTGTGAGCGTTGTAGTCCTAAATATCATTAATTTAAAACTTTGATAAGAAGTCGAATAACTAATTGGCCTCTTGATTTATTAAAACGTACAGGCATTACAACAGCTATGCAAGTCGACTCAAAAACGTAATTTTATAAATTGCAATGACTAAAATGGTATTCCTACTTAATTTCTCAGCTAAAATATTAACTTCATACCTTTGATATTAATCTGCTATCCATTTCAGGGACTGCGAGTCATCGTTTTTTCTCAGATATCTTTCAAACTAATTATTTGATCGAAATGGCACTTTGACACAGTGTACAAGACACCTCCCGCTAGTTTTTGGCAATATAGTGCATTGTCTAATGGTCTTAGTTAAGTCGTTTACTTTTGACTTACATGGTGTTGCCAAGCATCACCGAACTATGCATTCGAACGTCCTTTATCCCCATCCCGTCCCTCCCCCTCCCTTTCCCTCCTCATCTCACTTTCCTGGCCTCCCCATCTCCGTCCCCCCCCCATTTTTTGTCTATGGGGGATAGCGGACGTTCCGACTGTGTAGTTTAGAACTGCTGACTCATGCGACTTTGCCTTTAAAAGTCAAGAGTAAACGCCCTAACTAACACCATTTAACACTGCACTACATTATCAAAAATTACCGGGAGGTGTCTTGTACACTGTGTCAAAGTATCATTTCGATCAAATAATTAGTTTGAAAGGTATTTGACAAACAATTAGTTTGAAAGGTATTTGACAAATAATTAGTTTGAAAGGTATTTGACAAATAATTAGTTTGAAAGGTATTTGACAAAAACAATGACTCGCGGTCTCTGAAATGGATAGTAAGTACCTTTCACGGTGAAAATTAGGACCAGTTATCTTTGACAACGACTGAGGAAAAATTATGACCGGCAATTTACGTCTTTGATAACGACTGAAGTAACTTACATGGAGTAAATTCGGACCGGTTACTTGTGTCTCCGATAATAAGTCAAGTAACTTTCGCAGTACTTATTACAATCAATAACTTGCATCACCGTTCACAAATCTCGACTTGACGCAAATCGCGACCAATAACTTGCGGTTCGGACAAAGGCTGCAGTAACTCGCCTGACCCACATTACGCACAACCATTTGCGTCATCGACAGAGACTAAAGCAACCTAAGTGACACAATTTAGGAACAGTAACTTTGCCGCCTAATGACGGAAATAACTCGCAAGATGCAATCTGGATTGGCAACTTTCGAATTTTAGATAACGACAGAAGAACATCAGAGGCGGTTGCAATCTGGTCGCAAGAATTCCCGAGAAATTCTGGCGGTATAATTGAGGAGTAGAGGGCGCTCCTGATCATCAGTTGGCCTGACTATCGGCTGTTCGACGCGATGACGCAATCTCTGATTGGATTCGTATGATCTGGTTTCTGCTCGTCAGCTGCGTGATTCCATTTTTCCTTTTTCTTTTTCCAGGTAAGGTACGAAGTCCAGCCTGAACTTATTATTAGACTGAATTTTAGTCTGATGAAATTGCAGCCTACACGTTCAGGTAATGAAAGATTTTTTCTGATGAAATTGTAAGTTGCAAGTTCGCTTACGTAACGCTTTGAAATTTTCTGATAAAAATTAGACAAAGTTTTTATTATGTTCATTATTTAAAAAATCCAGTAAAATTTTCCTCAAACATAAATAGTGAATTAAACGTAACTTTACCTTCGAATATTGTTGAAAAGTAAAACGCTTTCCATTAGTAAAATGCTAGCGGAAAGCGTTATATTTATTTCTCTATCTTTAGACTGATATTGACGTTAATTGTGAAGAGATGTCATTTTATTATTACTTGCCAGGTTTTCTGTCTTTGATGTACGTGGTAAGAAAAAATACACAACAGAAACATTGTTAAAGCTTAATTTCTTTCACTGCGTTATGAAGTAGGTGTTTGATAAGACGTGTTATTTAAGGCAAGTGACTAACGCTATCGTTTTGGAAATCAATGAATGTGAGATTTAAAATGCACCAGTCGCAGTTGCCATTACGAATTATCATCACAATCAGAGTTGTCGTTAATTTCAACTAAATTGGTACTCCTTAATTGCAGCACTGCTGTAGGAGGGGTCGTTTCCAAATGCGCGATGCATTTCTTTTCAGAAATATGTCGCTGTCTTTCGGAAAAATTAACAACGTCTGGCGGCTGCTGTAGACTGAATGCTAGGAACTGACGATCCTTGCGTAATTTCGTTGGAGTGTGGAAGATTTTCTAATGAAATAGGCGATGATGCCATGTTCTAGGTGTTAACACCTTGAACTACTCCCTCTTTGAGGAAAGGTGTACAAAGAACAATGCGCGTGCACACGTACACACATAGTCTATATATATATATATATATATATATATATATATATATATATATATATATATATATATATATATATATATATATATATATATATATATATATGTGATATGTATGTTTATAAATGTTTATAAAATATATTGGTTACTTTTACCTGATACGTATGTAATTGTAACAATCATAATGACCTCTCAACTTCTCCAATTCTTCATACCTTTTGGGTGCGCTTGTCACTACAAAGCCTAAGATCAAATTGCAATAATATGAAGTAAATCTGATGACCGTAGTAGGATATCGGAATTACTTCATATTCTTGCATTTGGATCTAAGGCTTTTTAGTGCGAAACGTATCCAAAACGTGTGGAATTCGAGAAGTTAACAGGGCATTGTGGTTAGCAAAATTACTAAAAAATTCCCCTTCGGCAACATATATGAAAATATATTATTTCCGAGGTAGAGCGAATTGGATATTAAAGGACGTTTGTAGCTTACTGACTGTATACGAATCACGGTGATGTGATAAAAGTCATATATATATATATATATATATATATATATATATATATATATATATATATATATATATATATATATATATATATATATATATATATATATATATATATATATATATATATATATATATATATATATATATATATATATATATATATATATATATATATATATATATATATATATGTATGTATGTATGTATGTATGTATGAGTTTGAAGACCAGACTTCCTTGGGTAAGAACTATGAGACACGGGAGGCTGGAGATAGAATGAAGATTTGTTAGACGTAAAGCCCATGGAAGACGGGAGGAGTTGAATGACGCAGAGGCTATTCAGTCTTACGGGGCTTTGATGATGATGATGATAGTTACACACACATACACACATATACATATATATGTGTGTATTTATATAAATATTTACATATATATGTATGTATTGTATGTATGTATGTATGTATATATATATATATATATATATATATATATATATATATATATATATATATATATATATATATATATATATATATATATATATATATATATATATATATATTATATATATATATATATATATATAATCATCAAGAATTTGTTTCTCAAAATGAAAACAAAATCAAGACTAGACAATGAAAGCTTTTACCAGCGCATTAGTAACGAAGAACGATGAGTGCAAGGAACAAAAAGAACACATAAATGACAGTTCTTTGTTTGCACTGGTCATCAAGAAAAACAAATAAATAAACTATTTCCATTCATTTCAAAATAAATAAAACAAAATCAAGACTTTCCCTTTTACTAACAATGAAAAACTTTTATTCATTTCAAGATATTTTCCTTTTACTAATAAATAAACTGTTTCCATTCATTTCAAGATATTTTCTCTTTTTACTAATAAATAAACTATTTCCATTCATTTCAAGATATTTTCCCTTTTTACTAATAAATAAACTATTTCCGTTCATTTCAAGATATTTTCTCTTTTTACTAATAAATAAACTATTTCC
>NC_089758.1:13926733-13934233 GCF_040412425.1 Macrobrachium rosenbergii
ATATATATATATATATATATATATATATATATATATATATATACATAAACATACATATATACAGTATATACTGTACATACATTCATATATTAAGCCACAACTGTCGTTAAGTATCCAGTTCACTATACCTAGGGAGTAACTTACAAGCAAGGGGAATTATAATTGATAAGTGCTTCGCCGCCACTGGGATCCCAACCTTGTTCCATCTACCACCTCCTTCGGCAAACAACGACCTACAGTGAGTGACCTTTGACCTTTGAATTTGATAGCTGAGTGGTCAAAAAGTCACTACTTCACTCGTTCTGTGGCTCACCTCTGCTGTCATCCTACCATCATCTGACTCTCGTAAGAATCAACCACTTCCATTCTTCCACCATCCATATTAAATTCACTGCCCCATCTCCCTGGTTTCCATTTAACCTCATAAACTTACCCTGCTCACATTTCCCTTCAACTTTCTCTTCCTGGGAACACTTTCAGACTCATCTACTTTCTGAAGTTTCTGGTCATTATCTTTATTTAGAGCTCTGTCGCCTGCGAGAATCAGCCATTCCAACTTCATCCACAAATCTTTATCTTGTCTTACTTTTCACACCTACATCTACTTCCATCTACTTCCATTCTTTGGTCTCTCGCTTCACTCCATCCAGGAAAACATTTAAACTGCCATAGATACCCACTTTTACGCCAAATTATCTATCCTCATTTCCAGTTATTTTAACGCACACTTCACTTCCATCATAAATCTTTTAATTACACTCAGCAACGTATATTTTATACTATATATTCTCAACCCCCTTCTCATCTCATCATTATTAATTTCGTCATAAGAATTTCTAGTAGTGTGTCAAGTACACATAGCTTTTGGCTTTTGCTTTCAGACTTTCCTTATCTAAAAAAAAAAAAGAATTGTCTATGTAACTGCTGGAAAATTGGAAGGTTAACACTGCCAGGAGCCATCCCCTCTAAAGGGGGAACGCCTGAGGCTGGAAAAACACCGCTGGTTTTCAAATCACTGAAGTTAAACAACGTTGGATCTGGCCGCGATATGAATGGGTGATCATCAAGGAAATACCAAGCATCACTAAATCCCGACCAGATCCAATCATATGCCTTACCCTTTAAGAAAGCATGGCTCTGACGGTGTTAACTTCCCATATATATATATATATATATATATATATATATATATATATATATATATATATATATATATATATATATATATATATATATATATATATATATATATGTATATACATATTTCACAGAGAACCTCAGTGATATGGGAGGTTAAAAAAGGAGATTCTTTATTTCCAAGCTTTCAAGGCTCGTCTGCCTCCATCTTCAAGGAAGATGGAGGCAGACGAGCATCTGAGGGCATGGAAATAAAAATTTCCTTTTTTTAACCTTCTGTATTATTGAGGTCCTCCGTGAATGTGTATATATACATTTATATATATATATATATATATATATATATATATATATATATATATATATATATATATATATATATATATATGGATATAAATAACAACAAAGCTTTGACTGAAATTGATAAAGCAAGCGGTGAAACAAAAGAAAAGATATGGAATTCATATCACCCGAACAAGAGGCTTTCTCACACCTTGGGCGGTTGAGAATCGACACGCCAGTCTATCAGACCAAATGGATTAATCTTCGTTAATCGTATTCCTTCCTGGCGATCCGTCCCGTATGACAGATACCAATTATGTCGCTTTCATCGAAACGGTTTTCTCTTCTGATGCCTTCTGTCTTCAAGGTCTCTCTCTCTCTCTCTCTCTCTCTCTCTCTCTCTCTCTCTCTCTCTCTCTCTCTCTCTCATGAGCAGCCTCGATAGAGACACTCTACTTTCGGTTTGTTCAACTTGGAGGCTTATCGTTATAGCTGATAATGTCAATTAGTGACGGTCATTCCACCATTTTGTCATAGAAAGAGATTCCTAGTAATGGATTTCTTACAATGCTACTAGCGTTGGGGACCCTACTCAGAGCCTCACCACCTATCCACCCATCCTAGACCAAACTACTCCCCGTGGGGTCTCTCATTTCCAGATGCCCCTGCAAGACACTAGTGCCACTTGGCACCGCCCAAGCGAGGCACCGGGAAGCAAGACTAGGCCTATATACAAGGGGATCGACAGTCGATGACCAGTGGGACATCCTACTAGAAGTTTCCCCCCAACCTGAAGGACCTGGGGGTAGATGGTCGAAGGAGCGGGCGGCACTCCTCCTTCCCTCTACGACTGTCGTCAAGAATGGTTGTGAGCAAGCCGCTACGACCGATCCTCTGTCTAAAAGACAAACTACTTTACAAAGGTAAGGTGTCTGCATGAGGACCTCACTTCATATCCTTTACCTTTCCCTAAACCTTCCCGTTGATAAAATACCATCCTTCCCTTTATCCTAATAGAAAGATCCTATCTGCCAACCTTCATTCAGTTTATCCAATCCTTGGACGGGCACCATTCCCTCCTGGTCTTAATTCCCTCTCCCGGTAACAGCGTGTTAATCACCATTCGATAGTGTTACTTTATGGCCTAAGCGGTACCTATAAACGCTGCGCCTGTTTGTGATCGCAGCGATTACAGATTTTAGCACGCGACTTCATCGTGTCGTCAACTGGTATAAATAATCTGTACAAATAATCTTGTGAGAGCGAGAATGTATTATGCTGAAACCTCCGCGAACTATCCAACTTCACGCGAAGCCGTCCTGGGGCCCCAGTAATCAACGATTGATGAAACATTCATTTACATATATATGAAACGTTCATTTGCCCTCAGTTGTGCTCCCTTTGTTATCATTGTACGTAAGTACTTTGTAAATACACTTATTGCCGGTACTTAGTGTCTTAACGCCGGCTGGCGGCCTCCAAATTTCCTTTATAACCTGTGATTTATTATGCTTGCGGGTCCTTAACAAGGCCCCCCAACTCGCAACCATAACAATAATCATGTCACTCGTTAGTTTCGGACTTTATTCTTCTCCGGGCTTTGTCCTTGATATTTTTTTTTTTTATAATTTATCGGTAGAAATTCGAAATAGGAAACAGACTAGACTATGAAGAAAAAACGAAAGTTCCACGATACTTCTTGTGAACCTGAAGTGCATCATCCCCTCACTCCCCCCTCTGCCAAAGATTAAGTCTCAGCCAGGTGATTGTCATCCTTATTATGAATTTTAATTTTCAGCAAAATGAGGAAAATACTGCAACTCTCGGGATTGATTTTTCTTGTGTACCCGCAACATATCATTTTAGAATTTCAGGAAATCAGAATAATTTTATATTGCCATAGAAGCCTCATCTTTGGACAATATTTTTTTCATTCGTTCAAAATTCCATACGCAGCATTACACCATTTCCTCAACCTTGGAACTGCTCAGCAATTTGATCCTGATACTGTCTGTTTCAACAACCACTTAAGTTCCTCTTTATACCTTGAGTGTTCGGTATCATTGTTCTTAACGGGAAGGAAGATGCTGAGAAGAATTCCATGGAATGTAGTGGAAAAAAAATCTTTTGATTAGATAAATTGGAAAAGCCTGATAAAGCATTTGAAGATCATATGAAATTCTGATTGGCCATGACATTATATGTTTTCCATGCCAGACATCCAGGGTATTTCGCGTATCTTTTCTTAACAAGAGATATCAATAATAGTTCTTTTAAACAGCGCATCCGCTCCAACACCTGTAGGCGTCTCTATACAATGCACTACATTGTTAAAGGAAATTAGATTTGAGAATTTATAAAAGGTGTTCCGGGATTTGACAGCCCTGAGAATGCATGGTGTATTGTGGACACGTGTGTCTGGATGAAATAGATACACAGGCATATCATATACAGGCGATGTTAAGGTGAGATACGAATAGAGAATAAACATGATAGGAATGAAGATGGAGAAAGGAGTATGCAGGAGGAGAAATGAAAAATAAAATGGGACAAAACATGGGTGTTTTGCTGTAGAAGACACAAGCTACTTGACAGACACTGGATGAAAGATGTATGAGAAATTGGGGACTTATCAATGTTCCGGATATTGTAGCAGCAATAAGTGTCAAAGTGATACCATACGGGGATTCCGGAGGGAGATTCGAGTCCCAAGTCCTACCGAGGGGTCCTCCTTTGGTACTTCTCAGGGGAGCGCAGCGATTCTGGCTTGTCAGAATTATCAGCGTCATAATAATAATAATAATAATAATAATAATAATAATAATAATAATAATAATAATACAATACGGCTGCAAATGTTACAGCTGTCTTCTTTGTTACAGGACGAACCAAACCATATTTTTCTGAAGGGTAAAAAAGGTTATTTGTGGGCATTTGTGTACGCAATTGTCAATAAGGAAGAAGTCATCCGGAGATTTTTGTAAACAAATGGCAACACGGAGATAGGTTATCTGTGGAAGATTTTTGTAAGTTATAATCAATATGGAGAAATGTTATTTTCATCTACAAAATATTTTCGTTTCTGAAGGTTTATAAGTAGGTAAGTAAAAGGTAATATATATCACTTCATTCATTTGCACAAACTTCCACTTCATTATTTTTTATTTCTATCTTTCTCTCATTTTATTAACTATTATTGCTTTCCCAGCCGCAGAGGACAAGTTAATTTGTTGAAGATTACAATACACGAGTTCGTAATGAAGAGTCTTTTTTTAGCTCTTCTCGAACATCTTAGATAAAACTCTCTCTCTCTCTCTCTCTCTCTCTCTCTCTCTCTCTCTCTCTCTCTCTCTCTCTCTCTCTCTCCATTAGGGCTTCCATGGCTTGCAGAAGAAAAAAGATAATTATCCTCAACCACTCCTCTTAGAAGGCTAAGATAAAAAAAAAAAAAAATGGGACCGCCGCTGGCAAGGGATGGGTTTTAATAGAATGCTCTCTTAGGGGAAACATGAAGCAAATGATTCCAAGGCTTTTTTTTTTCCCTTTGAAACTGAAATGAATTTGTGTCGTTTAACTGCTCTCTCTTGCGTTGACCTCGAAAGAAACGTGAGGTTAAAGGATGATTTGCTAAAAGCTTCCTGGTTTATGAAACGGATGGGTTCCCCCTCCAAAATAATAATGACAATAAAACATAATTCTCCTTATATTTTAATAATTTACTTACATTTTTTCTATTTCTATTAATATGTTAATTTTTTTTTTTAATAAGTGATCTATTCTTTCAGTATTTCATATTACCTTCTGTTACTTCTTTCTAATGAAGACCATATTCTTTGGAAGCTTGAATGTCAAGTCAATGGCCCCTGTGGGCTTGTTTTATATGAATACGGTTAATCTTCTGCATAATAATAATAATAATAATAATAATAATAATAATAATAATAATAATAATAATAATAATATTGGAGATTATTAATTTTTTTTTACCTAGCTTTTCAAGCTTCCCTCCTGGTCTCGTTATGACCCATTGTCAAATGAATTCAGACCTTCGGGGTCTACAGGAATTTTTAGAATATAATTCTTACTTCTTTCTCTCATTTTAAAAGCTGTGACACTAACTCACACCATGCCCAGTTTATCTTCCGTCTTGATCAGTTCTTTCAATTTCCAAGCGTAATTCACTGAGTCGTATAAACTCTAAAACTGAATATATAATTTCATCCCACTCGCCCATTAAACAATTTGAAATCGCTCAGTACACTGCTCATTATCCGCTGTCGTGAATATATTAAAAAAAATAAGAATTATATCATTACGAAAAGTGTATTATCATTCTTTAGCTTGTTCCGAACGTGAAAGCCAGCTGAATTATAGTAATGATTTCTAAAGGTTATAGCGGTGAATTGAGCGAAAAATCGGGTGCCTTGAAGGGGTACTTATATACAGCTGGTATCGTTGACAAGGAGCTAAGGCTCCCGGAGTTCGGTCGTTCGAGACACAAGTTTCGCTGCAACTGATTTTAGTTAGTGCAGCGGAATAATTCTGCAGATTATTGCATCAGTGTTATGGGTATCTTGGAAAATTAGTGGTTGATACAATGCTTTAGACTCGGCACATAATGAAATCGTATGAAACGCTTTGTGCGAAGGAAACACCATTTAGGTTTATAACGAGTCTAACAACAGAGGTATGTATTTAGGGCCGTTTGGTTCCAACGGAAACTCAAGAGGTACAGAGGAGTTCACGTGGTCTGAGTATTTAAGTGGGGAACTAGCTGCTTAATAAAAACTGAGTCAAGTATTGACAGTTGAGGGCCATTTGGAGCTTTTCCTATGATTTTAAAATTGAAATCTTTGTAATCTATATTATATTTACGTTTTTTGACTGATCTCTTATTCATGAAAATTTGGGGTTTGATAATTTTACACCCGTTCAATAACTTACGCCACAATGAGAGTCTGGTTTCACTTTCAACAACCTACGAGTGGAGCCCACGTACTTCCCCAGGTCACATCTGGGGCAATTAAACATTTAAATGACTCCCGAGGTCAATTCCTCTGTCCATCAAATGAGTTTCCGGTTTTACCTTCCACTACTACTCAGTAAACTTTGCCCTCCTTCCCAAACTCGCTACTATATATATATATATATATATATATATATATATATATATATATATATATATATATATATATATATATATATATATATAAATTTCTGACTCACATCAGGATTTGTATGGCCTAGTGGGCAGCGCCCATGCCTTTCAATTGAAAGACCTGGGTTCGATCCTGATGCGAGTCAGAAATTTATTTCTGTTCCACACGTGATTGTGTGTTGATTATTTCTATATACATATATTTCTTTAATTTACTATGATAGGTGCCTATAGTTATCCACATTATATACATCACTCTGATAGGTGCATATTTTTGCCATCACTGCGCCAATTAGGCTGTGGCCTCAAGTAGCTATTTCCAAAATATGATCCATATCCGATGCTTTGTAAAGATTTTATCGACGAAAGTCGATTAGACACGACCCTGAAATGCACAGTAGGTTATGAAGTTATACATAAGAGACGTGAGGCCAACTTTGGCAAAAGCATAACTAAATTTAATTCGAGTTAGTCTGGACTCACTCCATTAACTTGGAAATAACTAAATAGGGCGGAACGGTATCAAAAATACCCACTTCTTATTTTAAGTTACTATAAATTCAGGTAGCAAGTGTTTAAGTACAAGATATAATAAGGGATAGAAGTGAGTTGAAGGAATTCGGTGATGATAACTTGCTTGACCTGAAAAGGCTAAAGAAAAAGATAAAGAATGTTTTGCTACGTTGCTGAGGTACTTTGCATCCTTTATTAACAACGATCCTCTATAAACAAGCAGAATTTGTTTTTACAAAACATCTTAATACTGGTCTTTAAATTAGGTCTTAAAGTGGTTGCCAAACAAGAAACAAAATAAGCAAAAAGGTGAAAACAGGACAATATCAATTAAAATCAAACGTTTCATAATCATTTCCCCACTGGGGTCTAAACGCAGACAGTCTGAGAGCCGGAAATAGCTCGGAGCA
>NC_089758.1:13939233-14004233 GCF_040412425.1 Macrobrachium rosenbergii
ATTTCCTTTGGTATTTGTGTTTAGAGTAGATTTATTATAAAAATAATTAAACTGTGAATTTGTTTTATTTTCATTTCACGTTATTATAGAATCATATTTTACTGCTATCATATTTATTGCTGCAAAATTACAGGTTAGCGTTTTGGAACCGTGTTGTGTACATTAAAGACTATATCAGTCCTCTCTCTCTCTCTCTCTCTCTCTCTCTCTCTCTCTCTCTCTCTCTCTCTCTCTGCTCAAAGGTCTGTTCTCTCAAGCAAACAATTCGTGAGACAAACACGGGAAAGAAAGCATTTGTCATGATTTACAGAGCGTGGGCTAACTTTTTGCCACGAATGTACTAAATGTATCATTAATTTCCGTATATATTCAAACACTTTTATATATTGTTTCGATGGGTCAATAACTATATCATTTTCTTCTTCGGTATCTATACTCATGTGTTTACGTAGTGAACGTATGTATGTATGTATATGTATACATGTATGTATTCACAAATATTATGTCCCAAATATCGTTTGATATAAAATTCTCAATACATTGGGAACTAAGTTCACCCAAAAGGAATCGTAATTGATAAGAGCTTCTGCGAACGCCAGGACTTCGTTTATGATATGTTTTGCTGTAGTGAGGAAAACTCCTTACGGTGACCGATTCCATCATCTTCCTCCTGTATCGGCAGGAAATTTTATAGTAGTCAAGATAATACGTGACCCAAATCCCAAAAGTGAACGAAAATCACCGAAATTTCTGTGATTTTCGTTCACCTCCGAGACCGGTCCCCAGATACCCATCGCTAAGAAAAATCCAAAGTCAAAACGTCCCTTTTTCAATCCATATCCTATACAGAAAGCAAATCCTGCATGGAAAATCTTTATAAAGAGGATTATCTTGCCTCGAATCTATACCAGTTCAATAGAAAATGGATTTTTAGACCATATGAATATTGCTCCTGCAAAACTGAGGCGTCGCATGTTGGTCGAATTAAAAGTGGCTTATTTGATCTTTTGTTTTTCATGCTCATATCAATATATAACATTTATGTATATATATATATATATATATATATATATATATATATATATATATTTGTATATATATGTACATATACATATATTTATATATATATGTATGTGTGTGTGTGCGCGCGCGCAAATTAAGGCCAAGAACAAGGACACAGATTTAAATGTAACTCAGTGTTCTGCTTCCCCAACTGCCCAAAAGCGCGCCTAATTTAAGTCGAAGGTTTCAGTCCAATAAAGAATAATTATTGCTCGAAACTATTGAGGTCGTCATTCCGAGTTTTCTTGTTCATCATTTATCAGTCTCATTTCTCACCGTATCTTTTAAATATATTATATAAATGATTTCCTTCTGTCTCGTTGCTCGGAGCGTAGGTGTTGTAAACATTTATGTAGTTTTACTGTTTCAGTGTATCAATATTCCATGATTTAAAAAAAAAAAAAAAATTGGCATTTGCGCCACACAACGAGGTTAATTGATAAAAAGTCCAATTACGGCATTATGACTGTGGTAATACCTAGTTCACGGCCAAATGATGATCGATTTATAGGGAAAAGCGAATTTGATTATCTATATTTTTGGGGGGGGGGATTAATTAGAGGATCATTATTTCGACCAAAAGTCATGTATCCACATAACCTTCAAGAGATGGGAAAAAATAATTTGTGCCGGTGAAAGTTGTCAATCATTTTTTCATCCGCTTCTCTAATGATGATGATGATCATCATCATAGAAGCCAAAGAGCCACTATTTTTTAGGATGATGAGGATGATGATTATAGAAGCCAAAGAACCATTACTTTTTAATATGATGATGATTATACAAGCCAAAGAGCCATTACTTTTTAGTACGGTAACGATGATTATAGAAGCCAAAGAGCCATTACTTTTTAGTACGATGATGATAATTATAGAAGCCAAAGAGCCATTACTTTTTGGTACGATGATGATGATTACACAAGCCAAAGAGCCCTTACTTTTTAGTATGATGATGATGATGATTATACAAGCCAAGGAGCCATTACTTTTTAGTATGATGATGATGATTATACAAGCCAAAGAGCCATTACTTTTTAGTACGATGATGATGATTATACAAGCCAAAGAGCCATTACTTTTTAGTATGATGATGATTATAGAATCCAAAGAGCCATTACTTTTTAGTATGATGATGATGACAATAGAAGCCAAAGAGCCATTACATTTTAGTATGATGATGATTATAGAATCCAAAGAGCCATTACTTTTTAGTATGGTGATGATGATAATAGAAGCCAAAGAGCCATTACTTTTTAGTATGATGATGATGATTATAGAAGCCAAAGAGCCATTACTTTTAAGTATGATGATGACGATTATAGAAGTCAGAGAGCCATTACTTTTTAGTATGATGATATTGATTATAGAAGCCAAAGAGCCATTACTTTTTAGTATGATGATGATGATTATACAAGCCAAAGAGCCATTACTTTTTAGTATGCTGATGATGATTATACAAGCCAAAGAGCCATTACTTTTTAGTATGATGATGATGATTATACAAGCCAAAGAGCCATTACTTTTTAGTATGGTGATATGATAATAGAAACCAAAGAGCCATTACTTTTTAGTATGATGATGATGATGATTATAGAAGCCAAAGAGCCATTACTTTTAAGTATGATGATGACGATTATAGAATTCAAAGAGCCATTACTTTTTAGTATGATGATATTGATTATAGAAGCCAAATGGCCATTACTTTTTAGTATGATGACGATGATAATAGAAGCCAAAGAGCCATTGCGTTTAAGGATGATGATGATGATTATACAAGCCAAAGAGCCATTACTTTTTAGTATGATGATGATAATTATAGTAGTCAAAGAGCCATTACATTTTAGTATGATGATGATGATTATAGAAGCCAAAGAGCCATTACTTTTTAGTATGATGATGTTGATAATAGAAGCCAAAGAGCCATTACTTTTTAGTATGATGATGATGAGTATAGAAGCCAAAGAACCATTACTTTTAAGTATGATGATAATGATTATAGAAGTCAAAGAGCCATTACTTTTTAGTATGATGATGTTGATAATAGAAGCCAAAGAGCCATTACTTTTTAGTACGATGATGATGATTATAGAAGCCAAAGAGCCATTACTTTTTAGTATAATGATGATGATAATAGAAGCCAAAGAGCCATTACTTTTTAGTATGATGATGATTATAGAAGCCAAAGAGCCATTACTTTTTAGTATGATGATGATGATTATAGAAGTCAAAGAGCCATTACTTTTTAGTATGATGATGTTGATTCTAGAAGCCAAAGAGCCATTACTTTTTAGTATGATGATGATGACAATAGAAGCCAAAGAGCCATTACTTTTTAGTATGATGATGATGATTATAGAAGCCAAAGAGCCATTACTTTTTAGTATGATGATGATGATTATAGAAGCAAAAGAAGGATCAAAGTGGAGCTGAAAATGATAAGAAAGACCACAAAGGATTTAAAATACTTGAATTAAGGTAAATCGTCAGAAAAAAAAATATGTCCTGTAACTACAGCTAAGAAGAAAACAATCTTCGAAGCAGCACTACAGATTCTTAAAACTATATAAATCTTGGAATTTTACTTCGCAGGTTTATTAACGCCCCGCCCCCACCCCACCACCAAAAAAAAAAAAAAATTATGGCGCTAGATGCCTACAGCAGTTTGCCCTCTTAGTCAAATTCGCAACAGCAAAATAAATATGATACCGGAATATTGCACCAAAAAAGTTGCTGAATACGTTTTTATAATTGAAGTTAAAGTGTTTTGCATCTCATCTCTCTCGTTCGAAAAGCATAATAAAAATTAATTTAAACGAATTTCGAGGGTCTAACTCAAATTCATTTTGAGAACTAAGCGAAACTTTTAGCTTTTTGGTCTAAATGTTAGGTATGAATATGGAACAGAATCCAATGCAAAACATGATATACACTTTTCACTATAAACATATTATTTAGTTTCATTGTGAACGAAAATGGGACCTTTGTATAGAAAAAGAAAGTGTAATGTATAGGAAGATGTATAGGAAATGTTTACATAATTTCACTGTTATCAGAAATGAAAGTAAGAGTAAAAAATCCATATTTATGTAAGAATAAGAGACTCAAAACCAAAGTGAAAAAAAAAAAAAACGAACAGAAAACGAAGCTACAAATCATGAGAAGAGCCAAAGTTAGCAGAGAGAATTCCCAGAAGCAAGAAAGAATCTCTTTCTTTCCTCCAGTCGAGAGAACAAGAAAAGTTTACCTGGAGAGAGAGAGAGAGAGAGAGAAACAAAAAGAGAAACGTGTCTGAAAAGAAAACATAATTGTTAGGTACAACTTCCGAATGTAGAGGTCGAAGCAATTAAGAAGTTATGGAAGGCGACTCCCACAAATATCATCCTTTTTGAAGTGACGAAAGGGAAATTTGGGATTTGATGTTTCTGAGCCTAAAAAATAAAAACAACAGCATCTAATGTCAATTTTATGTCATCTTTCAGGAATTTTGATGAATCGCTGGTTTTCTCCACCTAAATGAAGGTTGATATACTGTATATTTTTAGACATCATATTTCTAAACGGCCTTTGAAAGAGGAAGAGTGGATTGAATTAGTTACATAATGACGTATATTTTTCTGTTCAAATTACTCAATTACCACTGACAACAAGTTTCCAAGTCGTTATTGTCAAGGGAAAATGTGGAAAGTTTTCAAATTATATTTAAAGTAAATATAGACGAATTAAGGAAACATACATAGAGAATGTATTCTGTAAGTTTGATATCGTTTGGTCGAATAACCAAAAGCAATTTATTCTAAGAAAAAAAAAATGTAAGCTTTCAAATTAAGTTAAAAATAAATATAAAAGTATTCAGGGAACAGAAAAAGAGTAATTTAGATATCGCATGGTCGAATCAGCAAAAGCAATTTATTCTCAATGGAGTCCTCTGTCTTCACGAACAGTCGATTGGTTTCAAAGAACCTTTTAATCTAATTCTTTCTGGAATCGTGAACGATGACACTCGAGGGACAGCAAAGCCAGGAGGTAGACTCAAGGCATATAAAGTGAATTTTAACCTCTCTCTCTCTCTCTCTCTCTCTCTCTCTCTCTCTCTCTCTCTCTCTCTCTCTCTCTCTCTGATAGGAAAGGATCTCGATGGTGTAATATCCTTTCCCAGTAGAGCAGAACCATTCTGTCTATTTATCTGTCTATCAATCTAAAGTAAAGCTCTCTCTCTCTCTCTCTCTCTCTCTCTCTCTCTCTCTCTCTCTCTCTCTCTCTTTTATGGGAGAGGACTTTGACGGCGTAATTTCCCCTTCCCAGTAGAGTGGAACCATTCTATCTATCAATCTATTTCTCTATCTCAACTAAAGGACGCTCCTTGATAGGACTTTAAAACCGATCCTTTGTGCACAGAGAGAGAACTATTACAGCGCGGGATGAAGCCCAAAGTCCGTCAAAGGAGACCAATCCCTTTCTTCAAAGTTTTGCTCTGAAACAAACTTTTTTTCCCCTTCCTTCTTTCATCTTTTTTTTTTTCTCAACCCGAAGTTTTTCTTGTCTTTCCCGAAGGCTATGGGCGCTAACAAACGTCAGAGATCGACCGGCGACTTCTTCCTCTTTCCCCAACTTGCGTTTTTCTTGTCGCCTCCTTGTGTCTTCCGCGGTCAAATTCTGCGTCATTTTTATGTCGCTGAATTTACTTCTCCTCCTCCTTCTATTCAAGTGGGTTCTGAAACCTTTTTTTCTACATATCATATTCCACCGGGAGTCACGGAATAAAGGTTTTGTCAGAAAGTGGAATCCTGATAATGTTAGTTGAAGGCATTATTAATAATTTATTTTCTCAAACATTGCTCTTAACGAAGATAAATTGGAAATTTTAAATCCCACAGGAAAATGATGCTTTAGGTAACGATATGAATTTTTTATATACTTTATATATATATATATATATATATATATATATATATATATATATTTATATATATATATATATATATATATATATATATATATATATATATATATATATATATATATATATATATATATATATATATGTATATATATGTATATACACATGTATATACATAATGCATATATATATGTATATATATATATATATATATATATATATATATATATATATATATATATATATATATTATATATATCGTTCCCTACAGTACAAAAAATATATATTCTTTACAGACAATGGAACTCCTGTTAACGACAATGCCATGGAAATGGCAGGTGCTGTCAACCAGAACAAAACCAATTTGTTTTTCCAGGATATTTCATATAAAAATCTTCTCCGTCGTTTCTCCAAGAACTCCTCCTTTGTGACGGAATATTTGATACAACTTGTTTGCAAAGTCTTCCAATGTTAAGGTAACTGCCATGAGCGTTTAGTATTGCCATATTATGGCCAGTATTTTAAAGCTAATGTTCCCATCACATCACATCTAAAATAACGGTAGTATAAGGGAGGGTCGGGATGGCACGGCTCTAACCCAGGGGCGTCACGTACTTTCCCGAAGTACACAAGACGCTAGTGGTAAGGAAAGCATGACCCCGGGATGAATGACGCTAAGTTTGAACATGGAATTATATTACCATTAGACCATCGTTGTTACACACAGAGAAAATATATGGGTAACACAAGTAGGTACAAGTCGAGTTTGATCATCTTCTCTCGGTGCTGTTCATTTCCTTTCAAGCTTGGCATATCATTTCGTAGAAGCTTCAGTAACGAGGAAATGCGTGTTTGAAATGTTGTGTATTATTGTGCCCACGTTTCGATTATTCTTATTGTTAATAATAATAATAATAATAATAATAATAATAATAATAAAAGCTAGATGTCGAAGTAGCTCCAGGACACATGCAGAAGAGTGTGCTACTAGAAACAGCGCACATAGTGAGAAAAATGATGGACTCCTGAAGGAGGCAGGATGCAACCCGGAACCCCACACTATAAAAGCCACCCAGTCGAATAGGATGACTGAGACAGACCAAAAAGAAAAAAAAACAATAATAATTCATTTTCCCGTTATATCAGCAGTAAACTTTCTATCATATCTGGCTCGAGGGTTTTCATTTACTCGCTTTATTACAGCCAGCTTCTAAAAGAAAGAGTAAACATACAAAAAACATTAACCTCGGATGATAGAAGCAACTGCTTCCGGAACTCCTACGATTGCAATGCTGTAATTCTACTGCGTCTCATACGTATGACCATTTAATTTTCTTGTTATATCGCTACCCATTCACTGCCCCTTTTCCGTAATGTAACTGCTACGTTTAACTTGCGATACATGCAATATACCCAGCATTGCATATTTATATTTATATTACCGTCTGGTCAACTGATCATACTCAAAACATTTATTGTCCGTAGCAGCAACAAATCGACAGGCGAACGGGACGCAATTCCAGTGCCATAATATTTTATTACGCAAACAACAAAAATGTTTTCGTTCAAAAAGCGCCACTTCAAACTCTGCAATTTCAAAGGAAGAGCACAATTCAAACTCTGAACCAAACAACCTCATACGCAGGAATAAACAAAAACAGTAATTTTAGTTCCTATGGGGAAGGGAATCACTTCAATATTGGTTTTTCTCTCATTTTTTGTTTATCAGATAATGAATCAGGGAAAGTGTCGCTCGGTGTAGACCCTCTGTTTTCAGACCCATTTTCAATTTTGATAAGCGATTGGTGTTCAGGGATTTTGGAACGACATTGGCGTTCTGCCCTTCTGTTTCCATTTTTTTTTTTTTTTATCCAAAACATATATCATTCATTCGACGTGATTGTGCTTCGGTGGAATCCGAATTTTACTTTTTTTTTTTTTTAATAAATAATTGTTCTCATCTAAATCTCTAGTCAGTGTTTATTATACAACAGCGGAGCTTGGTTTAAAATGAGAACAGTTATTGTTTAATGTTAGTACTGTTTGTAATGTAGTCAATGTATATACATGTATATATATATATGTATCATATATATACATATATATATATGTATGTTTGTATATATATATAAATATATATATATATATATGTTTATATATATATATATATATATATATATATATATACATATATATATACATATATATACATGTATGTATATATATATATATATATATATATATACATGTATGTTTGTATATATGTATATACACATATATATATATATATATATATATATATATATATATATATATATACATATACATATACAGTATATATATATATATATATATATATATATATATATATATATATATATATATATATATATATATATATATATATATAAACAATTCAACATGATTGTAAGGCTATTCCTCAGCAGTAGAAAACCAGAAGGCGTAGAAGAAGACAGCAAAGCATGAAACAGAATTCACTTTATTCTTACTGCGACTTTCGAGACAACTGTCTCATCATCCTTGCTGAAATGAAAGATGAAAAAACTGGATGATGAGACATTGATCTCGAAACGTCGCTTTAAGAATAAAGTGAATTATGTTTTATACTGTCTTCTTCTAAGCCTCAGTGTGCTAATTCACAACATAATAACATTAAATTTACTTATGAATTAAAAGATAAAAACCAATTATCCTTTTTAGACACCACCGTCACCCGTGATGACAATGGATTTCATACCGGAGTGTTCGGCAAGAAAACCTTTACAGGTCTTGGGAAGAATTTTTACAGTTCATGTTTTTATAATTTTAAATTGAATTCCCTGTCCACTCTCCTCCACAGGGCCATCACACTTCATCTGACTGGAATCTTTTTCACAGGGAAATAGATTTTTTCTATGATTATTTTAAAGCCAACTGCTCTCCATCCAATTTATTTTTAAAATATGTTGGGAAAACATTAGATAAGTCCTTTCACCCTCCTGTTACCACACACTTGGCACATAAATTAATATACTACATAAGTTTTCCATTCACACGTGACACCTCTTTCCTACCCAATCTAAAAGGGATCTCAACGAATTATTTTCCTGCAGTTGACGTGAAACTCATATTTAGGAACCCAAGAACTATTGGTGGTATGTTTCGTCACAAAGAAAATCTGCCCCCTTTAATGCAGTCCGGTGTTGTTTATTGATTTACTTGCTGCCAATGCCATTGTCAAACATACGTGGGAAGTTGTCCAATCCTGAAACATCAATTAGAAATCATATAAAACTATGCAAAAGTAAAATAAACTATAATGACTTTAAGGCTATACTAATCAGCCAACACGAACACCACCTCCCCATTCTTGAATCGTTAGCGATCAAGAAGCTTGTTCCCTCTTTGAACAATTATTCCTCGTCCACGCTCCCGTATATAGCCTAAACCACACCCTACCTTATGTTTACCGTTACAGCAGCTGAACTTCGAGGAATAAGGACTGTTAGTTGAAACATTCCGGTTCTTCCTCCTTTTTAACAATTTTATTTTAGGTTTACCTTTTGTCCTGATGTTTTACTTTATCATAACTTATTTGTATGTACATACTAACATTCTCTGCTGTATTTGTGCATTTTACTTGGTATTTTTAGCCTTGAGGATGAGACAAGGATCTCGGAACGTAGGCCATGATGAATAGAGGATAGAGGGAAACCATGTACCAAGCTGTCTGCTTTAGTGCCTTCTTGTGTGTGTGCGCGCGTGCGTGTGTATATAATATATATATATATATATATATATATATATATAATAAGTTAAGTATACCTTAGCTTAACCAGACCACTGAGCTGATTAACAGCTCTCCTAGAGAGGGCTGGCCCGAAGGATTAGACTTATTTTACGTGGCTAAGAACCAATTGGTTACCAAGCAACGGGACCTACAGCGTATTGTGGAATCCGAACCACATCACAGCAAGAAATGAATTTCTATCACCAGAAATAAATTCCTCTAAATCTTCATTGGCCGGCCGGGGAATCGAACGCGGGCCTAGGAGAGTGCTAGCCGAGTACGATATCGACCCATCCAATGAGGAACTATATATATTTATAAATATATATATATGTGTGTATATATATACATATATATATATATATATATATATGTATATATATGTATATATGAGACTCGCATACACGTACCGAAGAACAAAAAAATACCATCAATGGTAAACGCTTTACTTTAGAAGGATTTCACGGAATATGGCAGCGAGGGGGTCACTCTTCCTGTGATGCTTCATAAATCCGTTTACGATCAGCCATTTATTCCCTTCCGTCACATCAATCTTTTTCAGTTGGAGTTTCCTGAATTTCTCGGTTTCACTTATAAATAACGAACGATAATAAATGATTTTGCTTCTATTTTCATTTATATATATATTCGTTGTTTATAAGTGCAACGAGAAGCCATGTTAAATAATTCTTTATACTTCCTTATGAAGAATTATTTAACATGGATCGTATTACGGGACGTCAGTACATAGGGGAATATCGTTGCGCACTAAAGAATGGAAAGTAATTTTGATTTTCTCTTATAAAAGTAATTTTGATTTCTTGTTATAAAACTACGATGTTTCATAATGCCACAGGTGCTTCTTCAGTAGAAATAATATTTTTCAAAAAGTTCACAACTCTCATTTCATATCTCGTGTGCACATTAACGTAGTTGACTCTAAAGGCAAGAATTTTGATTGACTGAATGCTGTAGTAGGTGACCGAGACCTCTCTCTCTCTCTCTCTCTCTCTCTCTCTCTCTCTCTCTCTCTCTCATTGCACTAAGCACTTTTGATTCATTTTGGATGAGAAGGAGATAATGAATCCTTACCAAAAATATCTTCATTATGGACATTACCATGGAGCTGATCCTCATTGTTGTCAACATTCTTTCCCGTATTGTTGTTCACGGGCTCCATTACGGAAGAATTCATTAACGTCAGTCTACTGTCATTTTTGCTCTTGTTAGTTTTACGTAAAAGAAAACTATTGAGGTCGCTGTTTGTCTCTCCGTCCGCACTTTTTCTGTCCACCCTCAGATCTTCAAAACTACTGAGGCTAGAGGGCTGCAAACTGACATGTTGATCATCCACCCTCCAATCATCAAACGTACCAAATTACAGCCTTCTACCCTCAGTAGCTTTTATTTTTATTTAAGGTTAAAGATAACCATGATTGTGCGTCTGGCAACGCTACAGGTGTCAACAACACAGGCCACCACCGGGTCGTGGCTGAAAGTTTTATGAGCCGCGACTGAGTTTCATGGGCCATGGCTGGGAGTTTCGTACAGCATTATACGCTGTACAGAAAGCTAACTCGATTGCGCCGAAGAAACTTCGGCGCATATTTTACATGTTTTATACCTGTACTTCAAACAGCGTCTGATCTCACAAGCTGGCTGAGCGCGTAATAGCGCTGATTTAAAGAGTAACTACAGTATTCTATTCATATTCAGAAGCATGTGTAATACAAAACTATATTGTTGCAAGTGGCACGATATATTAATTTACATGGAAAAATGGAAGTGAACTTGAGCTTCAGTAATAAAAAAGACCACGAAATAGAAGTAATATATGCTAGAAACTTGACAGACTATATGTTAACCCACTTTTAAAGCATTTAGCTCCCACTGCACTTTTATCAACTAACTCAGAAGGTCAAAGTTTTCCACACACACAAAAAATTAAATTAACAAAACACCAACAATACAATTTCTACATTCCTCCCAACGTTATCGTTTATGTGAAAATCCAGGTCAACATTTCCCCATGCAGAAAGTAATAGTTCATTTGAGAAAAATAAAATGATTTATGTAACGACACATATTCCAACCACTAGGACAAACCGGGTGGCAAACACACCCGAAAATAAACTGCAACATTCCTTCCATCATGTGTGGGAGAGTACAATGCATTCCTCTTCATGGTTATCAATCATGCTGGGGAGAGAGTGACTGCATAAATACCATTGTTTTACCCTCTCTCTCTCTCTCTCTCTCTCTCTCTCTCTCTCTCTCTCTCTCTCTCTCTCTCTCTCTCTCTCAATTTTCATATGCAGTGGGCTTTACGGGAATATGGAGCGGAAATAGCATTGTGTCCTGCAATTTCAGATTTCGCTCGGTTGGTGAACTCGGTTGGGACTAAATTATGTAATGGCGATTACGTGTTGTGATTTTTGTGTTCTTGCTTCGAAGGCATTGTTTTGCTTCCATTTGGACGTGATTGAGAACGAATTTGCATGGAGTTTGCCAGTCTCTGTTTATGGCATATTGAGTGATATTTTTATTTTTTTCTAAATGCTGTAGTTTTGTTCTGCAGTTTCTTGTAAAGAACTCATTTGATACAATTAATGAGACTGACTTCTTGTAAGTTGTAAAATTTTTAGTTTTTCAGTTTATGCTGTTCTTTTAGAACTAGAGAAAAATCAGCTTATAAATAAATTTAAAGCAAATTTTAGTCAGGGATGGACCGAAAAATAACATAATTATGCAGACAACTAATGAGGTCTTTTATTTCACGAATTAGAAATATACATTTATAGTTAACATGTGACTTGGTGTAGAAGAAAGACTTCTTTCCTGTACATAAAGATAATTGGCATATTTCCCCCGAACTGCTTGTAGAGCAAGAGCCCGTGCCCGCGCAATACCTACTTAATCTAACAAGAACAACAAACATTATTATAGATTGTTCATTTTACAATTCATTCTGTGATACTTGTCACATTTGTAGCTTTTATGTATGTTTTAAAGTCAATTAAATAGGGACTTTTCCCTCCTCCAAATATCCTTACAAACCCTGGTCACCCACTCAGTCACGGCATTATCAGCCTTCCACAGCATCCTAAGCCTACCACAGCATCCTATTTATCAAGGCCAAGAGAAAGAGAAGGCCTACTCACTTCCCCCCATATCCCCCACGTAGGCGGAGCTTTGTCTACCTTCTTATTGCGTCACCAGGTGAATTGCCTTAATGAGCAGGTACCTCTAAGATACGTCATCGCCTACGTAGTTACCCCACGTGCGAGGCGGCTCCACCCAATTGAGTAAACCTTGTCTCTCTTGGCCTTACTATTTATAATCCTATCAATTCCTGTCCTGGTGTCTGCCCATTATTCCGTTCTTGAACCAACCACTCACAGGGAAAAAAGGTGCCTATACAAATGTGTATTATATCGTACTGTATTATGTAAGATTCGCGTGTTAAAGGTATATTGCGGGAAGGATTTTAATTATCTGAATTTCTAGATTGCAATTCATTGCAAGTACTGTGAACAGAGAATGCTGTTCTTCCGTTTTGTTTTGAATAACGCAGCATAAGCTAGATTCTCTTATATTTTCTAGCCCTGTTTATCTCGCTCATTATGTCACTCCCCACTTTCTCCCCTTTCTCTCTCGCTCGCGCATACACATACACTCACATACTCTCAAACAGCAGTTTGCAAAGTTTCCTTTCAAGAGGCTGTTTCTATTGAGTCACTACATCTATTACCACATTTACAGAGATCTACAACAGTCACTTTTCAAGTCACACTCAATTCGACACAAGTGAGTCAAAACCTGGCCCATTTTTCAACCATCTATAGCTGAAGCAGAATCCCTCGCAACTCACTGATTCGAGCGGAGAGCCACCGTAAATAAAGATAAGAATACAATGACTTTAGAGAGAAGAATGTTATGAATTTCGGGTGATGTAATTACTGAATAATAAAAAAACAACGAATGATACGAATTCCCATCGCTCTGAGATGTCGTAATGCTGAAGAATTGTAAGGTATCGCTGTAACCTGCATTGGATTTTATGAATTTGACAGAATGCTTTCGGAGCAGAGAAATGCAAGGCATCCCCGACACGAAGTTAAAAAAGGTGATCCAACTGTTCGGGAAAACTATGCTCACATTAATACTTACTGAGGTAGAAAGGAGTGGGCTTTGTCACAGTGGGACTTTATTGCTAAATTCCGCAAATTCCTTGCATTCTTCAATCACAGCGAAATGGATAAAGTTCAAAATACTCGCCAGGACGAGGACTTTGTTCATGAAAGTTCAGTTAGACATTTTTAAATACTAGGTTGCGACTTTGAATTAAAACTTTACCGAACCACGGGCTGTGGACCCTCTAGTTGAACCATCCTCTGAGCCAAACACGAGAACCCTGAGTTAAAACATACCTTTAACCACGGGTTGTAAACCCTGAGTTAAACCTTCCAAACCCCAGGCTATGAACCCCTGACTTAACCATCTTTTGAACCCCGAGTAAGATGTTTGTGTGTTGAGTGTGTGTGTGTGTGTGTGTATGTGTTTATGTATAAATTTATAAATAATATATATATTATATATACATATATATATATATGTATATATATATATATATATATATATATATATATATATATATATATATATATATATATATATATATATATATATCACATACAGTACCAGTAGAACTATATATATTATCTAACCTTATGAGAGACTCGCTGGCTACTGATATAACATAATGGGGCATAATCTCAACACTGGTGATACATAAAGAGTAATTATATAAAAATAAAATTGTTTATATATATATATATATATATATATATATATATATATATATATATATATATATATATATATATATATATATATATATATATACATTTCTTCAAGATGACAATTTCTGTCTAAATTGGTAAACGTAAATTCTAAAAGATATGTAAAATATGTCAGCTTACTCACTTTTGACACAGCAGTTCGCAAAACCTCTGGAGAAATGCCATTAATATTCCGTCGTTTTCACGAATCTCTTGAATTTCCATCTTTTTCTGAAAATGCACCAGTAATTAAATCACTTAAAGGGTCAGTCACAGTTTAAAGGTGTATGATGATTCTGCAAAAGAAATACATTATTACATTTGTTGAAGGATAACTAGTGATAAGTGAATATATTAATATATTTGTTGAAAGACAGAGATAAATAATTTAGTGGGAAGTTGAAATAGGGACAAGTGCGTTGAATCATGTTTATATACATATATATATATATATATATATATATATATATATATATATATATATATATATATATATATATAATATATATATACATATATATATATATATATATATATATATATATATATATATATATATATATATATATATATATATATATAATGTGTGTATATATATACATATATATATATATATATATATATATATATATATATATATATATATATATATATATATATATATATATATATATATATATATATATATATATATATATATATATATATATATATATATATATATATATATATATATATATATATATATATATACATACAAAGTAAAAAGTATATGAGGTGAAAGTGAAACAAATGTTTTCTTTTATTTAATGTATGATAAACCGACACTGAGCAACTGAAAAATATGCATGAAACATGTGGCAAAATGAGATAAGCAAATGTTTCAATGGCAGTAAAGAAAGGAATAGTAAAAAAAAACAAGTAAAAACTCATTCAAAAAGTAAAATAAAATGATAAACAAGAAGGTATAATTCACCCACTTTCTGAACATTTTAAAGTTAACTTTCTTTATTCTTGCATTATTACAATAACTTACTAATAAGTATTTAGCAGACTGCGGTTTTTTTAAAAGGATTTAACGCATTTGTTTTGGAATGAAAAAGAAATGAAAATTTGAAACTTTAAGAAAATTATAAAAGAAGGTTTTATTAATTTACAACACGAGTCGTGTATTCGCTCATATCTATATGTAAATGTGTGTATATATACATGTATGTATATATATGTGTGTATATATTTATGTATATATTTATGTATATGTATATAAATATTATATTATACAGTATATATATATATATATAATATATACATATATATATATACACAATTATATTATATATATATATGTATCTATTGTAATATACATAATATATATATATATACATATATATATATATATATATATATATATATATATATATATATATATATACTGTATATATGTATACATATATAGATATATAATATATATGCTACAGAGAGACTATTATACAAACTATTACTGAGGCTACCACAAGGAGTGAGACACGCGGTCTTATGAATATTAAGCCAAAACATTCGAGAGAGACGAAATGAGCAGTGTTGATCAAACGCTAAGCCTGAACAAAAATGTAACGACTGTTCCGATGCAGATGGTTACGATTCACACCCCAGCGGTCTAAAACACAAAGGCAAAGGTGTGAGATTAAGATAAACACTTTGCAAACTACCTGTTGTGGACTCGATGTCGAGAGAAAGAGACTGGTGAACAGAAGATGGTGAGGAGAGCAGGAAATGGTGACGCGTATTAAAGATGGTGAACAGTGACGTAGTCGACACGGCTTGTGAACTGTGCCATGTTAATGACGTAAAAGACATCGAGGTGTTCGGGTCGCTTCGGCCGTGTTTAGTACCAGCCCCCCGGGGATGTTCGTCAAACAAAAAATAATGACGGTAAATACCATAAACATAATGCCTTACGTTGTTTTGGATGCCACAGCCTAAATGACCCAAGACCGAAACGACCAGGACCGAAATGACCCATCTCTCGGTCTAGAAGTGACCTCGACATTTTCACGTTTCTCTCATTGACTCCAGTTTCATGGCCAAATTTTGGGATTTAGTTTACTTTAGTCTGGGGCCTCAGAGTTTCCAGTGGAGCAGCTTATTCTTAGAAGTGGAAACTATATATCTCTCTCCAAGGGACAATAACGAGAAAAACTGCTATATTCGGCTGATTAACTTTGAAGATTAGACTGTCATCTGAAATAAGATTAATTGTTCTAAGAGAGATTAGAGGCCACAAATGTTGTCAGCTCAAGTTACCTTAGATTTACTCACAATCTACAACACACACACACACACACACACACACACACACACACACACACACACATATATATATATATATATATATATATATATATATATATATATATATATATATATATATATATATATATATATATATATATATATATATATATATATATATATATATTAAATTTATATACACAAACATGCGTGCGTGCCCGTTAAAATTATTAGTCAAAATATACAAAGGCTGAATAAGACTTCATAAAATCTTCTACAGTTTTCATGCTTTAAAAATTTTATTCCATGTATAAAGGTAGAGTTCTTTAAACGCATTAATCTACTAAAAAAAAAATGCGTTGCAAATAAAAGAAATTTCCGTGTTCACTTTTATATCAGCCGCAGAGTGACAGGAATTTACTTGATTTTGTAAGTGTTTACTTGATGCCTCATGCGATTAACAGGGAATTCCTAAGTAACGAAAAAGGGAGAAAAGAAACAGAATAATTACTTCACGCAATATTATTCATGCGTAAAGATTTCGTACAAAAAATCTTAGCTGGCTCGAGAATGGAAAGACAAAAATGCAGTTTAAAATTTATGAAATTAGAAGCAATAAAAACGCATAGAAATGCGTGTGATATTCAGAGCCGGTTTAAAAAAGAATAAAAAGAAACAGGAATTCGATGCGAGTCTGATTTAAAAAAAACTATTCAACAAATGAAAAAAATGTTATGAACAGTGAAGGATAAAATATGTGATATTTTCCCCACATTTTCCACTAGACGAGTTTATCCGGATTTGCAGTTCGAAGCAATTTCCTGAATGGAATTCCTGAAGAATTGTAGAGCATTGTTACCTTGATTTTACACTTTTAATAAAATATATTTCAATTCCCGTTCTCCTGGCTATACACATATACGCATATATTCATACACACACACATATATACATGATTTATATATGTAGTTTATATATATATATATATATATATATATATATATATATATATATATATATATATATATATAATATATATATATATGTATATATATATATATATATATATAATATATATATATATATATATATATATATATATATATATATATATATATATAAATATATACTGTATATATATATATATATATATATATATATATATATATATATATATATATATATATATATATATATATATATATATATATATATATATATATAAATATATATATATATATCATAAATATATATTCATATATATATATACATATATAAATAAATACACATTCATAAATATATATTCATATATACACATATATAAATATATATTCATATATATAGATTGATTCTATATAGATTCTTCTCTCTCTCTCTCTCTCTCTCTCTCTCTCTCTCTCTCTCTCTCTCTCTCTCTCTCTCTACAGTTAATCAAATTAACACCCGCCAAAAAAAAAAACACGTGAAAAAATAATTAGCACAAGAAAATCTACTTGTTTCAATCTTCTAAAAACGCTGTTACATGCAGTTTAATTCTTTTATACTCTATCAACCAACAGCTCGATCTTTTTACTCGATGCAAATAAAATAAACAAATGACTAAATAAATGTTTCGTGGTGTAGTTTTTTCCGTCTTTTTATTTCCTTTTATTATTTGGTCTATTATTTAAGATAATATTTATATGGTATTAGAGAGTCTTTAATATTTCATTTTATTAAAAATTTTTTAATATATATTATAGTTTAAGTTTTCAGTTTTATTCTCATGTTTCATTTACTTTTTCCTGCTTCTGTTCATCTGTGAGCTTAATATCCAATTTTTTTAAAATTAACTTTGTCATATAATATTTTAGTAATTAATGATCATGGTCGTTTTCATGCCAAGTCTGATACGAAATCGATCAGAGAATCTTACCTAATAATATAAGAACATTTGGGAATAAATATTAGAATACCTTCGACAGAAATGGAATATTGAACAAGTGATTCATAGGAAAATGCAACCTTGTTCTGACGAAGGTTGACGCTGTGAAGAGTTTGGAGGATATTGAGGCTAAAAGAAATTCAGCTTTGATCTAAGCCAGAGTGGAAGGAATTATGCAAATTAGCGAAAGCTTACTGAAGTGACTGCTGAGAAAGTTCAGAGGACAGTTTAAAGATGAGAACTGGAGAGGCCGCAGGAGCTGAGGCTACAAATGAGATGTTGAGGTCGAGTAATGAGGATGTGGTCGAGTCGTTGACCAGGCTGAATAATGTATGCCTGAATAATGGAAAAGTTCCAGATGGTAGATGTGAATGTAAGAATTATAAAGACAGCATTATTTAATAGTGCATACAGTAGGATTTAGACAGATTAAAAGAAAAAACGGGAGGATTAATGTAGAAAGAGCACAAGGAATACCGTGTATGGATGAAGTTTTGTACATAGTATATGGATGTAGTTTTTCTTGGATAAATTCATGTGGGAATTTGAAGAAAAACGATCTGGGATCACATTATTGAAGCTTGTCAAGAACTTAATATTTTAGATGCTATATCAGATCCAGATCCCAAGAAGTTAAGTGAAATGCTGATAGCAATTTTAGAAAGGTATGTCCCTAGAAAGGTCATCAAATTTAGGACAAATGACCAGCCATGGTTTGATGATACAAGTAGACGAGCTTACCATGACATACAGACCAAATTCAACACGTGGAGACGAAACTATTCAGATGAAAGTTACACCATTTTGTTGATTCACGTTGTGCTGCGAATACAATCTACCATATAGCTGAGAGAAATATCAACAATTCCCGAAAGCGGAAACTTGAAGGAATTACTCAGCCTCACCTGTGGTGGACCACACTGGCATCATCTATCTCAGGGTCAGGTTCGTCTGCCATTCCATTACACACACATAATTAATATATATATATATATATATATATATATATATATATATATATATATATATATATATATATATATATATAGTATATAGTATATATAATGTTTGTAGACCTTGCAAAAACCTATTCAAAATGCTAATACACCCAAGAAAATTATTTCACATTTTTCATCATTTTGTGTTTATCTTTGAAGCTGGTCCTCTCAGGGGAAAAGAAGCAACGAGAGAGAGAGACCGAAAGCAAACAGGAAATATGTACAGACTACATCCACTGAGAGGGATTCAAAGCTTCCCAACATGAGTTACAAGTTTATTCAATCCAGAATTTTAGTTCCTGGATTCTGCCAAACGTTTAAAGTATTTCGAGGAGAATTTATTCGGTATGTTTCACCATATATCATGCTGTGTATCAGTTAAATGGAATGAAATTGTTTCTATAATTTCGTCTGGTTTTCTAATTACATAAGAGGGTACTCGTATATTCATTTAAAATTCCCTTGCTCAAGTATTTAGCTAAGATTTTTGTGCAAATGCTTCTGCCACTTCGGAATTCAGATTGAACATTTGACTGATACCAAAACTTTTATGCAATTACTTTCGTTTATGCAGATGTATTCAGACAGATTTGTCCCAGAGTTTTTTGTTTAAAAAAACGCGAAAGGGTTTATGGAAAATTTCTTATCGTTTCCTAAGATTTGGGTATAAAAGTTTTAACGGTGGCCTATCTAATTCATCAAAGAAGCAGTTGCATCCATCGTAGGAAATATTTAACTCGGTTAGAAGAGAAGCGTCCCTTTGAACAATCAGTTTAAATTAACTGGGAGCTGTGGTTAAACGAGCCAAAGAGACTCGCCTGCATAAAGTGTAAGTGTTCAATTTAAAGAGTATTGAAGAAAAGGGAGAAACATTCAGATTCTACCATCGTGCAGTGTGTTGTCTTAAATTCAATCGAAGTAAGCAAAAGTGGAAAGCTAATTTGACAATTCCCAACCAGAAAGATTCTTTTCCGTGCAATGCAGAAAGCTTATACAGAAATCTAACGAAACAGGAATGAAACATGATGGAAGTAGGTGTGGTAACTTGCATACATGTACGGTATGTTTATGGCTCGTATAATCTGTTTGCAACTGGCAAATGGATTTGGTATTTACGTATTTTGCATTCTGGTGAATGAAGAAAATAAAGTAAGGCTATTGTTACTGTTATGTCATGGACCTATGGACATGTGTTCAATTACTGTTATGTTAACAGAATGAATTTTGATGAAAATAATATAAGTAAAAAATGCGCAGAAGTTTCCTAGGCGCAATCGAGTTTTCTGAAGAGTACAATGCTGTATGAAACTCTCAGCCACGGCCCGGTGGTGGTCTGTGTTATTGGCACCTGTAGTGATGCCAGACGCACGATCATGGCTAACTTTAACCTTAAATAAACTAAAAACTACTGAGGCTAGAGGGCTGCAATTTTATGTTTGATGAGTGAAGGGTGGATGATCAACGTACCAATTTGAAGCCATCTAGCCTCAGCAGCTTTTAATATAAGTAAAAAATGCGCAGAAGTTTCCTAGGCGCAATCGAGTTTTCTGTAGAGTACAATGCTGTATGAAACTCTCAGCCACGGCCCGGTGGTGGCCTGTGTTATTGGCACCTGTAGTGATGCCAGACGCACGATCATGGCTAACTTTAACCTTAAATAAACTAAAAACTACTGAGGCTAGAGGGCTGCAATTTTATGTTTGATGAGTGAAGGGTGGATGATCAACGTACCAATTTGAAGCCATCTAGCCTCAGCAGCTTTTAAGACAGAAAAAGTGCGGACGGACAGACAAATAGCCATCTCAGTAGATTGCTTTTACAGAAAACTAATAGCCAAAGAACTATTATTGTGCTTGAATGAAGTTTATTTATGAATTGGACTGGGAATTGTTACATTCGATATGAACTCATATTCAACCAGTATTATGTACACAGCGTGGTGGACAAAGACCTTTTGCCAGACGATTCGTAAATTCTTAAAACAGTTCTGAAACTCCATATGCAAATATTAAATGGTATTATTGTACCGGAAACTATATACTGCATGAGCTTCACATGATTATATTGGCAATTTGCTTATTAGGAAAGTTTCTAACAGTTCAGAAAATGTATATGTGACGACTCTCACATATATGGAACATCTGATCCATAAAATTTAGGGGGGGGGATAAAAATAGACGGGATTATTATTTAATTTCTAGAGATTAATCATTCTCGTGAAAAGCCCTTGTCTGCAAAACTTTCAACTTCTTAGGTCTGATAACTGTACTCTATGACTTTGAGAAGCAAAAATGTTTGTCGAAATAAAAGGCACGACAGATTTTTATAAGCAATTTCATTCTGCAGCAAAAAAAATCATTTCACTCCACTGATGTTCAATGACTAAAGCTGTATCTTTATATCATAATTATATTACCTATATGGAATCAATGAAGTTACGAATGAAATAAGGGGAATAAATAAATCTAGACTATTACTGTATTTATTTTAAAAATCAGTTTTGTTCTGGGTCACTGATATATAGATTTTAAACAGTTACACGAGGGATAAACTTACGGTCTTTCCTACAACTGTCTCTCTGAAAGTAGTATTTTCATAGTGAACCCAGTATCATATCTTTTGTAAACTATGAATGATTCATTATTAGAGGTTCTTTATAATAACTAATTCATATAATAATCGTAAAAGGTTTCTAAAATCTTGACTGACTGACCAGGCGCTGATTTACTATATTACTGTTACTCCCATTTGGAAAACTGAACATTTGACGCGCCTCAGAACCCTGTACATTAAATGCTGTACAAAAATAATTTTCCACTTTTCAGTGCCATCACTGATACTCACAATGAAATGGTTTTGTGACAAAACCATAACGTACATTTTAAATATTAGATTTTGGGGCTGACATCTGTGTGTGTGTGTGTGTGTGTGTGTGTGTGTGTGTGTGTGTGTGTGTGTGTGTGTGTGTAGCTCATAATGCACAGTAGCTTTTGTTGGCGTTGTCAAACATTCATAGACAGCGAGAGGAGCTGGAAATATAAACTTGATACAGGCAATATGTTTCGAATTTTACTTATATACTCACAAACTCAACCGCGATTTGGCTCCGTCAGTCTCTTGGGTCTCACTGTGGCTCACTGTCCCTCAAATCAGATTCCTAAGGCCTGTTTCCAAGAGGGGCGTTTTTGCAATGAAGTTGCTAGCCCCATACCCATAAATGGTTTTGAATACAATGTCTAATGATGTCAGTGTTTATCTTTATAATTCTCTCTTTCCTTTAATGCTCTCAGTCAGTAGATTTCCCTGTCTTGATGTTACCCACTGCCACTCAGACGAGATTTCTGTGGTCCCCAGCTAGCGTCTAAGCATTAAAATGTGAGATAAAGTTGTCCATAAATAGTGCAGGATAGTATTTATTATAATTTTAATTTTTATCCTTTTCATTACCGATATAGGAGTGTTTGCTTTCGCAATCAAACTCAATGCTATACATAACCATTTGCAAACTACTGAACTGTAAATTGTAATACTTGACTGATTACAAGTAAATACCAATACATCTTGAATATGCTTATCCAATATGTTGTATGATACTTTATACTTTAATAGACATATTGCACACTATTTTATTGTAGGATATATTGCACAATGATGTCTGCATAGTTTTAATTTGAATGTGAATGTGTATATGTATAAAGAAAAATTATTTTATAAAAGTATTCAACATTCTCGATGTTTATTTCATATAAATTCTGAATTTATGGCATGAGGAAATCGGTTAACATTGACCGAACTTGATTTTCTGTGCATAGCCTTCGATAATATACAATATTCTGTTTAGATATGTTGACTGGCAATGAACTGCAACTAATCAGTCGTCTTCCAAACTTTCCAAAGTCTAAATTCTCTTAAATAACTTGTTTTTGTTTGTCACCCACGCTAACCTTCTTACTACTTCTTCTACTAACAATTCTCGCTGCATACTATGAAAAAATTTCAACAACTTCAGACTTAATTCACTTGCGACTTCCACATACGCGCACGCGCAGACACAAACACACTCCAATTCATGAAGGGAAGTTGGCTCTACAACCCCACGATTCATTCCGGCTTTGGCTTCCATGGGGCGTCACAAGTTCTTATTGACCGTTTACCTTACCATGGAGGGGAGAACAAAGTCTGTTTATTTTCATCTCTGCTAGAGAAGTTAGCTGGAGGATATGAACATTAACGGTGGAGGAGGCTCAACAGTGGTACCAGAACCAAGGAAGCTACGACCTGTTCACTGAGACCAACATCATCATTAGTCAACATCATCTCTCCCACATCAATTTTTCATCTGGTTGTTGAATAACATCTTGGGGCTATTGAGGTTTACAGATCTGTCGACACAAATTATAAAACTGAAATGAAATTTTAATAGTAAATTCTAGACCAATCTTAAAGACCAAGCCAAGATACTCCATAGTGGCACTCTAATCAATATCGACGGAGGAGATCCAGATTTATTTAGTACTAGCTGACCAACCCGGCGGTGCCTGGGAAAACTCTGAATGACAACTGATAAACTCTCTCACTTCCTCTCCCTCTCACTCTCTCTCCTTTCCTGTTAGGATTGTCGCTTCAGTTACAGTTACATTGCCCAGCATTTTTGACATTTTATATTTCACCCCTTTTCACCCTCCAATTCTATCGGGACTGAACTTGGACTTAAAGGGCATCGTGAGTGTCACTATGACTCTCAGTAACCTCGAAAACTATGGATTAGACACCAATATCTGTCGTTTTTTATATTAAATTTTGATTTTTCACCCCTTCTCACCCTTCTTTTCTATCGGGGCTGAACTTGGACTTAAATGGCATCGGGAGTGTCACTATTCATCTCAGTAACCTCGAAAACTATGGATTAGACTCTAATCTCTGTAATTTTTTACGTTTTATTTTTCACCCCTTTTAACCCCTCTTTTCTATCAGGGCTGAACCTGGATTTAAAGGGCATCAGGAGTGTCATTATTCATCTCAGCAACCTCAAAAGCTATGGATTAAACACTAATATCTGTAGCTCTCAGTTATTTTTACATGTCACCACCTTCCCACCTCTTCCCACCCCACTTCCTATCCGGACTGAACTTGGACTTGAAGGGCATCGGGAGTGTCGTTATTCTTCTCAGCAACCTTGAAAACTATGGATTAGACACTAATATCTGTTGTTTCGGTTATTTTTACATGTCACCCCTTCCCAACCCCCTTTCCTATCAGGGGTGAACTTGGACTTGAAGGGCATTGGGAGTGTCACTATTCATCTCAGCAACCTCGAAAACTATGGATTAGACACTAATATCTGTCGTTTTCAATTATTTTTACGTCACCCCCTCCCCACCCAGTCTCATCCCCCTCCCTATTGAGGCTGAACTTGGATTTAAAGGGCATCGGGAGTGCAACTGTTCTTCTCAGGGACCTCAAAAACTATGGATTAGACAGTAATATCTGTTGTTTCAGTTATTTTTACATGTCACCACCTTCCCACCCCCGCCTTCCTATCACGTTATTTTTACATGTCACCCCTTCCCACCTCCCTCCCTACTGAGGCTGACCTTGGACTTAAAGGGCATCGAACGTGTCACTATTCATCTCAGCGACCTCAAAAACTATGGATTACACCCTAATATTTGTCATTTTCTGTAATTTTTATATTTCACCCCCTTCCCATACACCCCGCCTTTTACTGCCAGTGATATCTTACCCCCACAGTGTTCTTTCCCAGATGATAAGTCATATGTATACCAAGTTTGGTTGAAATTGCTCTATGTGTTTCAAAGTGTATGAGGAACATACACACACATCCATTTTTATAGATATAGATTTAAAAAAACGGACATATAGCATTTTCTCCTAAAATTGGTGCACTTCAAACACCCTGTCAAAAAATTATATCAACTGTATTTCATATAAACATAACTGGTGGTTAAAACATTGACCCGAACCCCTCTTCAAAGAAAAAAAAACACAAGGATAAACAAATAAATGGTTTAGGCGTATCAAACCAGAGCACAGTCTTTACTTGAAATAATACAGATATCATGATTGAATTTCATCAGTACTGAGATTGCTTATCTAGCTTTATCCAAAGACGTTGATGAGTAGCCCAGAGTTTATTTTTGGCAGAAAACATTCACATACCTAAAGAAAGAAACGATAAACAAAATTTTCATTTAGCTGCTCTGGCAATACAAGATTAAAAAATGTGAATTTTTACGTGTTACAGCCACGAGATTTTAGCAAATTATAACATTTATTTTAGATATGACTTTATTAATAAAAGTACGGATTTTCTTGCACACTTGCTAAGTTTTTAGCACCAACAGCAAAATAAAAAACGCTGAAGCCAAATTTCTCTAGGAAAAAATAAGCAGACACAATACAACGCTAAAATATAAAACAAAACAGATGTGGAACGATATTAAGGACAAGAATTGTAATTTTCCTTGACTCAAAGGACCTCTGCCCAACGAAAAAGGTTAAGCGACTGGAAGAAGTGGGAGAGTTTTCGCAACGAAAGAATTCTCCACTTCGATAACCCCTTCTGGTGAAAAACGACTTCTATAGAAGTGCAGAAAGTGGAATAATCTTTAATAGCACGATGTTTGGTGTACTCCGTGACGTTGTTTTCAGTCCTCCACCTTTTGCAATTGACAGAAATCTTTTACAGAAATCTTTGGGATTTGGAGTGGAGGAGATATAAAGCTCTCGTTGTGAACAACTGAGCGTTGCTGCCATAGAGAAATAAAATGCTTAGAATGTGTTTTCCGTGAATGTAATTTGACATATTAATGCATGTGTGATATATAATTTCACATGGCCATTCGTTTATGTATGTATGTATGTATGTATGTATGTATGTATGTATGTATGTATGTATGTATGTATGTATGTATGTATGTATGTATGTATGTATATATATTATGTATACATATACATACTGCACATATATAAACGAATTGCCACGTGAAATTATATATCTCACAAGCATTAATAAATCAAATTACATTCACTGGAAGCACATTCTAAGCATTTTATTTCTCTAGGCAGCAACGCTCAGCTGTTCACAACGAGAGCTTCGTTCCTCCTTCACTCCAAATCGCAAAAATTTCTGCAAAAGATTTCTGTCAGCTTATAATCTATCATGCATACCTAGAACTACCCAAAACTTCAAGTCATGAATTACACAAACGCCAAAATTAGAAATGCCTTTAATCCACAAATAACGTCCACTCTGATAACTTTGGAAAGACTCATCCCGACTCATCGCGGAGCTCGAATAGCTAACACTTCCAAATCTCCAAATCTGGGACACTCGACCGTCCAGAACCATAAAGTAATAGGTATCAAGCAGTTGTAGTAAGACGGCTGGGGTTAACCAGCTGTTACGAAAAAAATTATCACAATATTTGTTTGGCCAGCGTGTACTTGTAAACCTTTATGGCAGTTTTGTGTGTGTGTGTGTGTGTGTATGTGTATGTGTGTATATATATATATATATATATATATATATATATATATATATATATATATATATATATATATATATATATATATATTATATATATAGAACGTCCTTGGTCCCCATCCCATCCCTCCCTCTCCCTTCCCCTCCTCATCCCTCCTTCAACCCACTTTCCTGGCCTTCCCATCTCAGCCCCACTTCCTGCCTATGGGGGATGGCGGACGTTCGATTGCGTAGATTAGTCCAGCTGACTCATGCGACTTTGCCTTTAAAAGTCAAGAGTAAACGCATCAACTAACACCATTTGACAATTCCCTGTATTACCAAAACTTAGCGGGAGGTGTCTTGTACACTGTGTCAAAGCACCATTTCGATCAAATAATTAGTTTGAAAGATATTTGAGAAAAACGATGACCTAAAGTGCTCTTGTTCTGCCATAAACTGTTCTTAATTTGACCTAGACCGTTCTTTATGCAACCTAAAATGTTATTGATCTGACCTAAAGTGTTCTTTATCTAACATGAACTTTTCATGATCTGACCTTAACTGTTCTTGATCTGACCTTAACTGTTCTTGATCTGACCTAAACTGTTCTTGATCTGACCTTAACTGTTCTTGATCTGACCTTAACTGTTCTTGATCTGACCTAAACTGTTCTTGATCTGACCTTAACTGTTCTTGATCTGACCTTAACTAATGGGAGCATGCTCTTTCCTTTACTAGTGCTTTAGCTATCCCACCCCCAGGCCCCTTGATGACCAAAAAAAACTCCAAAGCACCTTCAGCAGTGTTTTGAAATGGCTCTCTTTATCTTACTCTAACGCGGATTTGCACTGAAGCTCTGGACATCTCTTCAAAGTTTTTATATCCACAGCTAAGATTTTTAATGCTATTTTTAGTTCTTTTTCTTCCCGAATGTATTCTGAAATTCCTTTTGGATTTTATATCCCTCTCTTCATCCTTGTTCAAAAAACTGAAGAAAAACTCTTAAACCACGAGATAAACTCATCTAAAAGAAATAAGAGTGGTTACGGAGAGATTCTCATCTGACTACACGGCAATACAAAACAAAGTTATAAAATAAAAATAACCACTAAAAAAATTTTAATCCGTTGTGAAAAGGTCACTTGTCCAATATTTATTCTGTTGTGAAAATTAGAAGGTGATATTACGCTCATATAAAAGGAGCTTTCATTTGTTTTATGGAAATCACTTCGTCAAAAGGTAAAAATTCAGTTCGTAAGTCCAAGTTTTTAGGTTAGGGGTGAGAGCCGAGTATTCTCTTAAGAGCAGTACTATTCTTTTCATCACGCGGTCAATATAATGTTATAGGTCATTACATAATGACCTAGTTATATACTAGCATTTCAGTAATTCTGGTTTCCATTTAACGAAATTGATTTCAGAAAACAAACACGCAGTAGTTATTACCCAAGATATACATTTTAGGCCGTGCTGATGTTGGATATGAATGTACATTAAGTAAAGACTTCGTGAGTAGTTTTACAGTCCCCTCAAGAAAACTGGGACATGACCCCCTTTCCTTGCTTTCAAATTCTTCCCTGATGTCAAAGCCCTTTCTTAAAAACTACTGAGATTCGATCAATAAAGGGTGTTCTCGATCTGTTGGCATACTTCACACATAAAATAAAAAAATAATGTGCACATACACAATTTAAGAGCGATTCCGCTCTCCCCACCCGCCTCACGGCCGAGAAAGTCCAACGCCTGCGGGGCCCGTTTAGTTTTTCCTCATCGTGGTTTGGCATTGATGCTATGCATCGACAAATACGTTTCTTTCCCTCCATAGCAAAGTTTTAGAATGCTAGTATTATTTATTTTTGCCAGATCAGACACTAAAATTCCTATTGGATCGTCTATCCCAATTTCCTTCCTTGCCAAGAAAATTAAACAAGAACTGTTCAACCACTAGACAAAAAGATTTAATGGAAATAAGTGTGACGGCGGAAAAATTCTCAGTTGCTACGCAATACTACAAAACAAACTTATTACAGAAATATAACCACCACAAAAATGTTAATCCTTTGTGAAAAGGCCAGGTGCCCAATAAGTAGCCTACAATATTATGAAAATTATAAAGTGATATGATGCGCCAAGAAAAGAGCTTCCAGTGTTGTATGGGAATCACGTCTTCAAAAAAGATATTTTCAGTTCTTAAGTACCAGTTTTTAGGTTCGGAATGAAAACTGAGTATTTCCTCAAGAGTGGTATAATTCTTTGTAAAGCGGTCATTATATGATGGTTTATGTTCCACTCCAGTATGGAAGTAATCATTAGTAGCAGCTTAAAGCTTGTAGACGTATGACGCGTTGAAAGCTTAAGGATATATAAACACATATATATATTATATATGTAAATACACATGCATACATTATATATATATATATATATATATATATATATATATATATATATATATATATATATATATATATATATATATATATGTGTGTGTGTGTGTGTGTGCGTACATATACACATATGCACTCAATGAGTTATGCATCTACACCCTTTAAGTTAATTCTAATGATTATTAATGAGTAATAAAATGTATATATATATACATATATATATACATGTGTATATATACACATGTATATATATAAATAAATGCATATATGCATATACAGTATATAAGATACATATATATATATATATATATATATATATATATATATATATATATATATATATAAGATATCTATATATATACTGTATATATACATGTATATATAAATATACTATGTATATATATAAATGTACAGTATATATATATATACATGTATATATATATAAATATATATATGCATATACAGTATATAAGATACATATACATATATATATATATATATATATATATATATATATATATATATATACACACACACATTTAATCATGAAAGACTGTACGAACATTGCCTCTTTCTACAATCTAAGATTTAACTGCTGAACTATGGATGAAAGACTGTGCAGAAAATTGCCTCTTTCTACAACATTTAACTGCTGACTATGGATAACACCTACACCTACAAAAAAAAAAAAAAAAACTACTGTCACGCCTCCTCGATATTAAGGTCCTCTCTTTCCAGAACCTCTTCCAGGAGATCTATCCAGCACTTTCAAGGTCCTTCTCTTTTAAGATCGCCTCTTCTAAAGGAGGCATAATTATACAAAATCCCAGTGTATCATCCTCCATAACTTTCAAATGACCGGAAAAGTCAAAACATTAAGCCATCAGGTTAACAAATATGCTGTTCTACCACTTCTTTCGTAATATTTTACCATTAATCTATCTACATATTTCATACCCCTTCAGTTAAGATCTACACCACATTGGCCTTTTCCGTTCATTCTCATTCAGTATTCACAGTTAAATTTCATAAAGGATAGCTGGCTCAGCAATATCTCCATACTAGCTAAATTTAGCTTCCAAAGTCACACTACGTTTCTTTCAAGTCTACAACACTCATCCTACTACCTCCTACCTTCACCTGATACCGTGCATTATATTTTCGACAAAATATGTTAATGACCCAGCTACTTTCATTATTGACACTGTCCTCCTTCTTTTAACGTGCTTGTTTTCCCATTAGTTTGGGGCAAGCACGATGCATTCTTTTGAAGGACTTTGATTTGGCTTTGGGACAGACTGTAGTCTCAATCGGCTGCCCAGCCTGTCATCGCTTAGACCCCAGTAGCGTATGTACATGTATTGTACCAGTTACCAGCACCCTTTCTCTCAGCAGCGAGGAGTCGTTGCGCGGTTAGGTCGACAGTCGAGGCGCGTGAGGTGTCTGTTATGTTTTTAGAAGATGTTGGAGTGGCTTTGTTTGTGTGTGCATTAGTCTGTAACACCCATTTGCTTCTAAGCAAACCTATCCGTTGATTATTGACACTGTCCATTTGGGCGTAAATGTCTCCATTTAATCTAACCTTAGTTCTGCTCACATTTGCGTTTACCTAGCTACTCTTGGCAACACTTCCCAACTACTCGACTAGCTCATATAGCAGCTCTTCAAAATCCTCAGTCAGTACTGTATACTCAGTAAATATCAGCTATTCCAAACAACTCTTGTCCTTATTCAAAAAATTCGAAAATTCACCAAATGTCCCTTCTCTGACTTGCATCAAATCCATCCATACAGATAGAAAACAGCAACGGAGACGCAACAAATACTTGTCTCTGACTCGTCGTCACTAACACCAGTCTCTCCGTCATCTACATATTCTGAAACGCTAGCTCCACATACAAAGTTCCTCGTTGGGCGAGTGGCAGAGTTGTCGGCTAGCACTCGCTAGGCCCGAGTTCGAGTCTCCGGCCGCCTAATGAAGAATTAGAGGAATTTATTTCTGGTGATAGAAATTCATTTCTCGCTATAATGTGGTTCGGATTCCACAATAAGCTGTAGGTCCCGTTCCTAGGTAACCAATTGGTTCTTAGCCACGTAAAATAAGTCTAATCCTTCGGGCCAGCCCTAGGGGAGCTGTTAATCAGCTCAGTGGTCTGGTTAAACTAAGGTATACTTAACTTTTTCCCCATACACTTTCGTGTGAGGAGAAGCTGAAATGCTACGCCAATAAACACGCACAGACATACACACGCGCATACACACACACAAATAAATATGTATATAATATATATATATTTTATATAACATAGATACATATACAATATATATAACACATATATATGATATATATGTGTGTATACACATATATGCACACACGCACACACACATATATGTATATATATACATATGTACACACATCATATGTATGTGTATATACATAATGTATATATATTATATTTATACATATATATTATATACTATATATATATAGTGTGTATATATATATATATATATATATATATATATATATATATATATATATATATATATATATTCACAAATATAGTTCTTATTTAGTGATGACAAACACAGCAGAAGAGCTATTTTAAGTTCTTTACAATAATTCTTTAACACCTCCCTATCATATTTTCCTTATTTGCCAAATAAATAAAAAATAAGCCTACTTGGAACCGTTAAAAAAAATCGCATTTCTTTCATTCCTAAGCCCTTATTTCCTCATCTGGCGAGAGATACTAAGGTTTCACTAGAAGATTTTCTTGTTACGGTAAACGACACAGTAAAAGGACTTGACCTTGTCTTCCTCCATTCCTAAAACGCGGACCATCTGGCATCAGGTGTTAATGCTACTCATTTTCCTAGTATCGAAATGCACGGAGAAGTCGCATAAATGCTTGTGATTTTGTTTTCCTACTGTTTCACGAATCCCTATCTTTGTGCACCGGGAGATAATTAAGTGCACAGATATGAGGTTGGGTTTGAACTCAAGTGCAGTAACACAGATTTATTAATAAAGGCCATAACTAGCTGCGCCATTTAACATTTATGCGTGGGTAAGATATGGCTGGTTGTAAATATTTTGAACGAGCTTGATGGAGCGTGCTACACTGTGGTGGAACCCGGCGCTGCCCGTCATGTCTCCCCCTACCCTCCCGATCCCTTACCTACCCCGCCCCCACCCTGGGCGGACAAACAGGTTTGCAGAAGGAGGGTGGATGTGTCATGTCTCCCCTACCTTCCCAATCCCCTACCTACCCCGCCCCACCCGGGCGGACAAACAGGTTTGCAGGAGGAGGGTGGATGTGTCATGTCTCCCCTACCTTCCCAATCCCCTACCTACCCCGCCCCGGATTTTATTATTATATATAGAGTAGATTAACGTCAGGTAAAGAAAGAGAAGCTTAGGAACTGGAGGGGATACTTTTGCAGAAGGTAACAGGTAAGTATGGGAGTCAAAATTGCAACCTTAAACGTTATTCAAATTTACAGATGAATGATAAACGAAATGAATAAAAAACATGGAAACGCGAAAATAAAGTAAGGCAGGAGACAGTTTAATTTCTCACCCCTTAGCATCTGGGAAACGGTTCAAATCTCACGTAGCGCATTTAAGTTTTCCTGAAGCATTTATTATTATTATTATTATTATTATTATTATTATTATTATTATTATTATTATTATTTTATTATTATTATTATTATTATTGCTTTTCTGGAGAGATATTGACGGTCATTTTTATCAGGGTCACAAAAGAGAAGGCAAATCTAAAACAGGCAAAACACTTATCAATGTAATATTTACATCACTAAAGACGTTTCTTTTCACTTCTGCTTTGAATTTAACCTTACTAAATTTTTTTTTAATAAATGGTATCTCTTCTTTCTGCGTTCCCCTTTTCTCTTACTTCCTAATGAGCACCATATTCTTTGGAATCTTAAATTTCGTGTCAATGGGCCCTGTGTGGTTGTTTCATGTGAATACGGTTCATCCTCTGAATAATAATAATAATAATAATAATAATAATAATAATAATAATAATAATAATAATAATAAATTAAAATTATACATATTCACTGGGCATCAGAAACATCAGACGGAAGAGATCGCGAAACATTGTTAGTGAGGTAACACCCGAAAGTTAATTAAACCATTTCGTAGCCTCCATAGAGTTAGCGTTTACAACGTGTTATATCTGAAAAGATCTTTCTATAATCATTGCATTTTAATTTACCTTCTGGGTTCCTTTGTTTGGTTTTTCTTACTTTTCCGCAACTTTCATTTCATACCCATTTCATTGTTCTTGTAATTTTAACTCCTCCCGATAATGATGGTTTGTTTTGCGGGCACCCCTCTTGTAATTAAGGAAAACAGATCTTATGTATTCATATTTTCATGTCTGGCCCCCCTCCCCACACCCCTCGCCGTTTCCCGAATTACATAACATCAATTAGTTTATGGCACTGAGGTGATATTCATTCCTCTTTGTATCTTTAAGAAATTTCTGTTCTAGTCGCGATGATTTGGTTTTAAGGGCCAAATTCAATATAATGAAGTACTTTTCTAAAAGATGGAAAATCATAACTATTACACGATGCCAAAAACATCTAACATGGTTGGCCTAATTTTTTTTTTTGGTGATATACTAATGTCATAGGACCACAGATTATTCCTTTGAATCAGAAAAATACCTTGTGGTTGATAGACGATGAAGTATACGGAAGCGTTCGTTGAAACTATTCTAATGAAAAAACACACGCTCTTAGAAAAAAAACACACACACTTAGAGAAAAACACACATGCACTCGCAGGACGTTGTGACTTTTTAGTCGCAATCATGAATCTAGCTTTTACCGGTGCTAAGAATACCCCATTTTGCGAAACGTTGGTACTAAAAATGACCAATATTAGGAAAAAATTTACGATTAAAAACTCTTGAGATAAAAGGGTTTTTATTATATTTTGTCGGAAATCTACCATTTCCAGAGGAGTTCACACTATTCTGATACGTACATGCTTGAAAACCTTTCCTGGATACGAATTTTAAACAATTTTGTTTCACTGGGGCATATGAGGTGCAAACAAGGTTAACCTGCATCAGAGTCAATTAATTCTTTCATCTAAATTCAGTTACAAAAAAACTTTTTAAATTCATATGAAGGATGAATCACTGTTATACACACATGCACACACATTATATATATATATATATATATATATATATATATATATATATATATATATATATATATATATATTTAACAGTTTATTTATCTATTTATAAAGTAAACTTTCGCTAGCCACTACTTGTATCAAAATTTGATAAACTTATCGGTGGCTCAAATTTAGCAATAATAATAATAATAATAATAATAATAATAATAATAATAATAATAATAATAATAATAATAATAATAATAATAATAATAATAATGACAAAACTATTGGTGTCTACATACATACAAACATATATATGTATATATATATATATATATATATATATATATATATATATATATATATATATACAATCAATCACAACAGGAGCCATACATACATACATATATATGTTTGTATGTATGTAGGCACCGATAGCTTTATTATTATTATTATTATTATTATTATTTATTATTATTATTATTGCTAAATCAAGCCACCGATAGGTTTATCAAATTTTGATACTAGTAGTGGCTAGCAAAAGTCTACTTTATAAATAGATAAATAAATTGATAAATGGGATATATATATACATGTACAGTATATATATATAATATTCTTCAAAATTCATATCATTATGGTATCTCCCTTTATTTACCTCAGTTAACCAGTATGTATCCACTTTACTTTAGGAACACCTTACCCCACTACAGAAATATAAATGATCAACACACCTATCCTAGCCTAGGTTCGAGTCCCGGTCGGCTTCAGGTAAACTCACAGCATATACTTCCCCGTAGATGTAAGTTATTCCCAATGTAAGGTGGACTCAATAATAATGGGTTAATTGTGGCATAATATTTGGAATGATATATATATATATATATATATATATATATATATATATATATATATATATATATATATATATATATATATATAGATATAGAGAGAGAGAGAGAGAGAGAGAGAGAGAGAGAGAGAGAGAGAGAGAGAGAGAGAATTTTAGTACGTGTGATGTAAGGGACCGCCCATATATCTTACAATTTTCAAGGACCAAGATCGGGAACCGTGGTGTTTGGGTATGAGATAACACAAAACGAGTCAAAGACTCAAAACCGGCCTAAATCTCAAAACGAGTCAAAGACAAAACGAGTCAAAGGCAGAAAAGAGTCAAAAACACAAAACGAATAAGACACAGAATCAGTCAAAAATACAAAACGAGTCAAAGATACGAAACGAGTCAAAGACACAAAAAGAGTCAAAAACACTAATCGAGTCAAAGACACAAAATGAGCCAAAGACAAAACGAGTCAAAAACACAAAACGAATCGGACAGAATGAGTCAAAATCTCAAAACGAGTGAAAGACACAAAACGAGTCAAAGACACAGAACGAGTCAAAAACACAAAACGAGTAAAAAAAACACAAAACGAATCAAAGACAAAACATGTCAAAATCTCAAAACGAGTCAAAGACACAAGACGAGTCAAAGGCACAAAACAAGTAAAAACACAAAACGAAGCGGACACAAAACGAGTCAAAGACACAAAACAAGTAAAATCACAAAACGAAGCGGACACAAAACGTTCTACAAGCATTACCTTAATTAGAATAGAAGCTTTCGCAAGCTTCATTGGAATATCACAATCGGCCTTTTTTACTCATTTTTGTAGTTTTCTCCACGCAAAATCCAGGTTTCCCGCTGTGGTCCCCCAAAATTGTCCGGTATAAGAGGGTCAAGTATAACTGCTAAATTGTCCCGAAATGCAGAAACGTTCAAAACACAAGCTAAACATTTTCGTTGGAGATTTTGCAATACAGCTGAATTAATCCAAGGAACAAGAGTTACACAGGTCTGCAGCAAGGAAGCCACGAATGCGAACTGAAGCTGGTTTTAATAAGCAACTCCTGAATGCCAATATCCCACTTTACTGGTGAAACTTAGAAATAAAATAGCCAAATAGGCTTTGACATTTGTCCACGTACCCTCACTTCCACAAGCAAATAACAAAAGATGCTGAAAATATGCGAGCCATCCTTACCAATAAAGCACTCAGACCAAGGTCTAGATAGAGAGTCCCACCCCATGTACGTAGAAAAATAAACAAAGAACTTACAGGAAGTGCAATTGTATAACAACATTCCCTGATATATACTTGGCTAGCAATGAATTTGCGATAGATTGTAGTATTAAACCTCATTGTAAAGTTGAAATAAAAAAAAATCGCTGTAAATATAATTAACAGTGTCTTCTATAAATAAGTAAAATATGCGCCGAATTTCCTTCGGCGCAATCGAGTTTTCTGTACAGCGTATAATGCTTACAGAGCAGCGGCCCATAAAACTTTCAGCCACGGCCTGGTGGTGGCCTGTCCTACAGCGTTGCCAGACCCACGATCATGGCTAATTTTAACCTTAAATAAAATAAAAACTACTGAGGCTAGAGAGTTGCAATTTGGTATGTTTGATGATTGGAGGGTGGATGATCAACATACCAATTTATGGCCCTCTAGCCTCAGTAGTTTTTAAGATCTGAGGGCGAACAGAAAAAGTGCGGACAGAAAAAAGTGAGGACAGACTGACAAAGCCATCTCAAAAGTTTTCTTTTACAGAACACTAAAAATGAGATAAAGGCAAATACACTAAAAATCTCAGACGTAAAACTCGAACTTGGACAGAAGAAAGATGACACGAAAAAGATATATATATATAACTTTAATAGCAAACTAGCAAACAAAGACTAAAATCGGCAGACGACCTTTGAAATACAGACCCTAATCAATAGAATACGTAACCTTTGCTCTGGTTCTGAACTCTTCGTCTTTTCATCACGACATCGTTCTCCTCTTAAATTTTTCAGCTGAGATTCCAATACCCTGCTTTTGTCGTCTACAAAATCTTAAATTATAAAACGGAGAATTTTGTCCTAAATTGGCATACATAATTTCCGAAAACACTGCAAAATATGTCGAATTACTGAACGTGGACATCGGAGTAACGCAAGTCGAAAAACTCGCAAGAAATGCTGTTATCGTTCGGTCGTTTTCACAAATCTGTTGACAGTAGGTTCGCAGAGTTGGTCTACACTGGAGCCAGCTCCATTTGGCTCAGACCCATAACTTTGGAACGCAGACATCTCCATGTTACAAAATAAGAGACTTCTATTTATAGAATCTACCGGTTACGTATTTACCAGATTAATACGTCTTTCGAACCACCGCGATGACCTCTTAACCGATCACGTCACACTTTTCAGATACGCTTGTTTAAGCGAAGATTACCGCCCCCGCTCACTCACCAGGATTATCAAGTACTGTCTTTCTATTCAAGCATTCTTGATCTCCTTACTCCAGTGACCAGTCTTGAAGATCAAGCGCCGGAACCCAACCGAATTATTCAGTGCCGTAATGAAGGTGAAATATATAAATTAATGATATGATTGGTAATGAATAGGTGAATGATGACATACTAGTAAAATTCAGTGTTAAAATATGAACGTAAAAAATAAATAATGATATTAGATAAAACCAACAAAAAATAAATATATTGAACTTTTCTATTTAAAATATATACTTAGCATATGTAAAATAAATATGACTAAATTCTTTTTAAATATACGAAGATCATATCTCATTAAAATAACCGGATTCTTTCAGATAACCCATAAGGTTATCTACCTCAACGTCATCATTTGAAATTTCTAAAATAGTCTTCCCAATTAGTACGTACTTTGCCCTAAGGCTATTAAATTTAGGAACTAGCAATTGTGTGACTATCCTTCGCTGAATAACTATTGCTGATTACTTTGAAGTTGAAGTACTGTTTTCCTTTGCGTTGTCCACTTTGCTTGTCGTATGTTTTGGGATATTTACATTTTTTTTCCTTGTGTTCCATGTGATGGCTTCTTTAATGATTTTTTGCATCTTTCTTTGTCTAATTCTTAGTTCATTTTATTTATAAACGTAAACTTTTATTGTATTTTAAGTTATTTCTATAGATTTTTGTCGGAGAGTAAACTTTTCTCCGTTGCCTTTCAAATGTTATTCATCTGTATATATATATATATATATATATATATATATATATATATATATATATATATATATATATATATATATATATATATATATAATATATATATATATATATATTATATATATATATATATATATATATATATATATATATATATATATATATATATATATATATAGATATATACACATACACATATATATATCTTTATATCTATCTAGCTATCTATCTTGTACACTGAGAATGAAGCTAACTAGGCAGGTGTAGATGAAAGGAATATGTACACGATGGAAAGATGCAAACTGAAATGAAGAAATTGTTTACTGATAGACACATGAAAGAAATGAGGAATCAAAACAACTACGGGAATCAACACGACACAGAACAAGATCTCCAACAACTTCAGTTTTATCTAAACACTAGCGGACAAAAGGATAAATATTTTAATTTAATTATATTGACGTGATCCGTTGATACAATGGTTCTAACAGGTTTCCTGCCAATGTAATTGTCTGTAATGTTTATTTTTCGAATCATCAATGAAACAGGAGGATTTCTGTGTTTGCATAAGAAAAACTTGTTATGCATTTGATATTTTTGTAAGCGGGTGAGTGAAGGGGTTGGTTGAAGAGTGCGTGGAAGATCCATTATTTTGTATATAACTGGGTAACTTAATAAATTTCAGCGAATCATCATTTTTTTATGATAATTGTAGGAATTATGTCTACATTTCTGTTATAAGCAGAGACTGAATATAAAATCCATTTGAAGGGAAATTCATTCATAATTTACAGGACGAGAAGCGGAACGACCAGGAATTGTTCTGGAATGGGGTTAGTGGGGAGGATAAGCAAAGTCTGACACATCAGAGGTCGGGTTGGAGCAGTGACCCGTCGGTTTTGCCCTCTGCACTTTAACAGGTATACTTGTGTGTGTCATGGTATGACATAGTGTAAAATGGAACCGGTAGTTCCATTAATATGTAATGTGAATGGACTTAACAAAAAGTATATATATCTGTGTGAGCACGAGAGAGGTGTTGTTTTTGAATCGCAGATCTAGTCCTTCAAGTCGCACATGTCAGCAAAACGTGTCAGCAAGCGTCCATGTGTTGTTTGGAAAACAGTATGTCAGCATAAGCCACGACCTCTTTGTTCTAGGCTGAGAGCAGTCACGTAGGCAGCAAGAGATCCTTGGGAACGAGGTCATTGTGTGTTCGTGTGTGTGTGTAACTGATGAGTCTTGTTAATAATGTAGTGTGGAAGATTTAAGACAGATTAAAATGGGATATCCTCCTGTGTAGACCCACTGTTACCTTGTTGTACAATATTCCAGAATATGGTCACACAGAATCCCATTATGGAGTTTGTCTAAGTCCTACCAGAAGAACTTTACTATTCCCAAGACGTAAACTCAATCCAACCATGAAGAAACATTTGAAGATGCAATTCCATTTCTCTGACTGTACTGAAGACAGTCCACATAATCAGATATAAATGGAGATACTCTTGCAAGAGTACTACAATGCCACCTGGGTTCTTTGGAGCCTGGGTGAAGAAGAGCGGTTGGGGGGGTTGCTCGGCATTCTCTTTGAGGAGATGACATTTCCCCTCTAATTAATAACATATAATGGATCTTATATCCATTGTCGCGATAGCAGGATGGATATTGGTAGCTATTATCTCCTTTATCATACTGTTGTCCTCTTTGTTAGTACTTTTTAACTAAGGTAGCACATGATCACCATATTTCCAGAGCTATCACTGTTGGTGCCAGTTGCATGGTTGTTATAATGTCGCTTTATGATCCTCCTCAAGACTTTCTCGATGATGCTGAAGACTTTTGTGGATGACAGTACTAGTATTATAATGGGAGAGGTCATGGCAGGTGCCGAAATTGATGTTCGACTTCAGTTAGCAGACTGGTTGTTTGCTGACACTGTTAAGGCACTGTCGAGAGTTAATGACCTAAAGCATATCCTGTGGTGTCGATATTCTCGTTACTTAGGATCGGGGTAATGTCTAGGAAGGGATGTTCGCTACTGGGGCTAGTTCACATGGGGAAATGTAGACTAGACTTAGCTTTGCAGGCATGACTCAAACATTGAGGAAGAAAGCGTCTCCACTGATTTTTAAAAAGTGGTTACATATAAACAAAAGTAGTTCTCCAGATGGGATTCAACCTTGAGAGGGCAAGTATAGGGCAAAGTGGTTTGTTAGCGGCTCAGCAACTCTCTTCAGTACTAAAGATAAAATTAGCCAGAGTAATGTAGCCCTATTTTTAGTGGAACGCCTTCAAAATGCCAATGTTAAACCCTCGTCAGATTTTGAACGTCCTCCTTTCGTTGAGTTCCTGGATGTGGAATAGTACGTTTTTAAAAAGATCCTCGTTGAAAATCCTTCTCAGATTGCCTTGTGCGAAAATGGTTGTCTGGAGCTAAGGAGTGGGGAGCCTATCCTCTCAGTTTCACAACTTCTTTTAAACTCTCTTTCTGGATGGCCACCAGTTTACCCTTAGAGTCCTAGTGTCCACAATCTTGCAAAACCTCTGCACTGTGCATGAGTACTTGGTGAGGAGGTTTTTGTGGATACATATAAAGTATATAGTGCCTTTGTAGTTAATAATTACCTTTATTCTTTCCAGCTGTCAAAAAGACAGTTTACGTTTAGATCATAGTAGCAAGAGTAAGTTTTCCTTGATTTTCTAACATTTCAGAGTCGTTTATTGAATGTAACTGCTCATAATTGCTTTTATCATCAGAAGAGAATCAATACCAGATGTAGGCTAGAACGGGTTTAGTGGGTATGAAGCGCCAACTCGTAGTCATCAATATTCGGGTTGACTGGGCAGTGCGATATATATATATATATATATATATATATATATATATATATATATATATATATATATATATATATATATATATATATATATATATATATATATATATATATAATATACATATATATGTATATATTTATATATACATTCATTTATATATATATATTATATATATATATACATATACATATATATATTATATATATATATACATATACATATATATGTATATATTTATATATACATTCATTTATATATATATATATATATATATATATATATATATATATATATATATATATATATATATATATATATATATATATATATATATATAGTGACAGACTCATTCACAGTAGACCCTGACTGATTGTAATATTCTATAATTAACATGTGGTACTTTAATGAAAGGGTCTGCTGTATAATTATTATGTCGGAACCAACAACAGTATTATGTTGCAAATCAAAATTGCAAGGAGGCCGATGAACGGACAATTTCACAGAGTACGAAAAGCTGTTCAGTGAAAGGACGCTGTCATTATTATTCTTAAATTAAAACTGCTTGGCGTCAGCACTGACACTCCTTCGCGCAAGCAGCTCATGAAAGAAAGTGTGGATGCCACTCCACTAGAAAGCTGTACGGCGACTTTCACAATGACTTTTCATTGTGGAGAGAACGGACGGTATGACTTTCCTTTGTACCTTTACTTCCCTCCCTTTTCTTGAGCTTCTGTAGAACATGATGGAGATTGCTGCTACAAAAGACGGACGGAGAAAAACATTTTCTGTCTGAAAGCAGAACAAATAAATGGCCCGGTAGTGCGTCCCTTTATGCCGCACATGTAAGTGGTCCTCAGGCTCCTGTCTCCAGGAAAAAAAGGGGAGAAGAAGAATCCTTTGTTATGTATAGTTCAGGTAGGGAAGGAGTTCTGACGAGGTATGGCTGCTGTTCCACCCACCACGTGACAGGTCCAAATGAAAATAAGGACGGAGAGAGAGAGAGAGAGAGAGAGAGAGAGAGAGAGAGAGAGGAAGAGAGAGACGTCAGGAAGAAGAGTACAGATTTTAAATATAAAAAAAAAAATCAAAGGAACAAACATGAGAAGGAGAGACAAAAAAAAAAAAGCATGGGAAGAAAACGTACAGACTCGAAAGACGAGAAAAAGAAAAAGTGATTACAAAGGAATTTAAAGAAGAGGAAGCAACGTGAAGCATTAAGAAAAAGAAGAAAACAAACAAACCTAAATAAATCCTGGAGGAATAAAGGGATCATTACTTGAAATGACAGAGTCTTGCAATAAAAATAAAAGTAGAATGACCTACAAAAGAGACCAGAGGAAACGAAGTTTTAAATCGAGCAACAAGACGACATAAACAAGGAATAAGTCGGAAATCCTTTCGAAGGCAAATGAAACTAAAGAATAAAAGAATGCGGAAGAACAAGTGAAAGAGGAATGACTTCAGGAGAAATTCAGAGGTTGAAAAAAGACAAAGACAAGAAACAAATAAATAAAGTGCCGTTGGAGGGAAGTGGTAAGCCTCTAAAAGGAAAGGTGTTACGGTGAAAAATTCGTCAAGATGATTAATAAATCTTAATAAACAGAAAACGCACAAAGACGTAAGAAAAAGAAAGAAATAGAAGTAAAAAGTGAGAGAAACCGAAAGAAAAACAATGAAGGGAAAACGGACAGTGAAAAAATTAAGAAATGAATTAAGTTGCTGGTCAAAGAGAAAATATTTGAAGAATGAAGAATCAACAATGTAAAAATAAAGCTATTTTCATATTTTAGAACCTTACTTTAACCCAAGTCAAAAATAACATTAATATCAATTTGAAAGAAGTTTATAATAATTTTTGTGATATGGTAATAATGAACTGGAAGTGGGAGAGAAAATATTAAAATAAAAAATAAATAAAATAAAAGCAATCTTATTTACATGTACTTGTGCGTTCAACTGGTATTATTATTATTATTATTATTATTATTATTATTATTATTATTATTATTATTATTATTATTACAATGTCCACAATCAAAGAAACCAACTCTCTCTCTCTCTCTCTCTCTCTCTCTCTCTCTCTCTCTCTACCAAGAGAAAAACTATATACATCAAGTGAGGCCCTATACAAGAAAAGTTTGAAGAATTTTTTCAACGCCAAAAGCCAACTCAGCTTGTTTTCTCTCGAGATGAGGACTAGCGGGTATTTCCCCCGACGGGGTGTGGGGGTGGGTAGTGGGGTAAGGGACAGGGGATTAGGCCCCAGCAGTTCTTTAGAGGAAAATGTTTTGTGGACGATATTATGAGGAAGATTGCGGATATTAGAAAGTAGCAAACTTTGAAAGTAATAATATTTTGGAACCCTGCCTCACCCGTCTATCCACCGCTCTATATCAACGCCCCCCGCCCCCCAACTCCCACCTTTCCATCCGTCCAGCGGTATAAAAAGAAACTTTTCGCTATAATGGCCTTGGATGGATGAATTTCAGGAAGGAGAAGGTCCAGTTCGGAGAGCCTTCGAGAGCTTTTTTTCTCTAAAATATTAAAGTGTTGTCGCAGTAATAACTGAAACTGATCATTTTTCCTGGTCACACTAATGGTTTCGGGATTTACATATCCGTTGTTTGTAGTGTAGCTTGTGGCGAAACACGTGAAAATAAATTTCCACAAAATAAAACGACGAAAATGGATGAATGGCAATCTTCACCATAAACAAAAACACCGATATTAATCATTTGTATAATTTTTTTTTTTTCGTATTCCAGGAAGAAAATGTGACCACTTTTTTGTAAGAACATTATTTCATAAATGTCTCTTAAAGAACAAGGTAAACAATTTCAAGGACAACAGAGTAAACAAGTAGTTAACTGTTAATATCTGACTGGACGCGCCATCTCTGGAATTTTAGAGCAACAGGCATAAGGAATAATTTGTTCTTTAAAATTTTTTCTTGTCATCTACTTTCCAGAATTTCCTTTGAACTTGCGTTACACGCAGTTTATAGAATCTTCAGTAGGATTATTTGTCGCTGTTCGCTATTCAGCCAATCCTTAGCTGTAATCGAATATAGTTTATTAACACCTGCATTTTTTCTTCTATACGATTTATGGGCGATACTGAAACGAGACTTTCTCGCTGAAATCAGAAGTCAAGCTGTAAAATATGTCAAAAATAAACAAATGTACTCACTTGGATAGTTCCGCACAGAGACTCGGATAATAAGGAGAGAGAGAGAGAGAGAGAGAGAGAGAGAGAGAGAGAGAGAGAGAGAGAGAGAGAGAGAGAGAGAGAGAGAGAGAATATTCTTAAAGACAGGCAGACTCAGAGACTATTCTTACACCGTAACTACTCAAATATGGACAGGTGCACCACTCGACCTATTAGCCCTAGAATCTTTGAGAGCACTGACAGCTTGAGGCAAAGTAAAACGCTTAAGAGACAATTTATCAAAGACGTTTATATTTTTTCCTTTATCTCGGCATCAAAGGGCTTTACGTCAGCATTAGGAGATAAGATAAGGCCCTCAGGAACTTTTGGAGTGGAAACCCATCATTGTTAAGTAGAATAGACGTCTATTCCAATCCCGAGTGCTTGTAGGGGTCGTTGAGTCTCCGGTTCTGTACTATTATCTGCCACAAAAGAAAAAAAAAAAAAAGGTGGTGGTGGTTGGCCCAATTATGCTCCTAGATCCAGGACCATGGCGAAGGCCACACTACACCTATTGTGCATATCATTATAGTCTCCTTTGCTAGTTCCTCAATTAACGGGTCGATATCGTTCTCGGCTAGCACTGTGCTGGGCCCGCGTTCGGTTCTCCGGCCGGCCAATGAAGAATTAGAGGAATTTATTTCTGGTGACAGAAATCATTTGTCGGTATTATGTGGTTCGGATTCCACAATAACCTGTAGGTCCCGTTGCTAGGTAACCAATTGGTTCTTAGCCACGTAAAATAAATCTAATCCTTCGGGCCAGCCCTAGGAGAGCTGTTAATCAGCTCAGTGGTCTGGTTAAGCTAAGGTATACTTAATTTTGTCTCTCTTGCTCCCGTTATAAGATGTAATTGCTGCTTATTTCAGGTGTGAAGTATTCATGCACTAAGAACCTTCAACCTTGCACAGCCTCTCTCTCTCTCTCTCTCTCTCTCTCTCTCTCCTGTTTTTGAAAATAAAGTTTCTGATCACTGCATCGTGAAGGGATTCGATAAGCACCAAACTGTTGCTAGTTTGTCAGGATATAATATTGGTTACGTAAAAATAATTACTTGTCAATAATTACATTCTGGCTATTCGATTACTGTAATCTACCAAATACTTGTAATTTCCATTTGTGTCTAACTCCAATATGCCCCTTTCTTGCTGAAATCAGAAAGTGTGAAACGAACAAGATCAATATGGATGTCATTTTCATTCAATGTTAGACCAGTAAAGCGAAGAAAATATTTCAAGGGTCGGAAGACTGGTAAAACCTCTTTCTCTCGTTCCCTGACGGCATGAATAAAGCATATATATGACTCGCGCGCAGAGTAATGCCATTAGTACCGGTTGGTGGGGGGGGGGGTGTGATAAGCTACAACGTCGAAAACACAGTAATGGGAAAGGGCAAGAACTCACTTATTGCCAGGTCTACCAGAATTCATCGATAGGTTCTGTGTCTTTTCATTTCTACACATCATTTCCTAGAGAATTAGTGTTTTCCTTGCTATAAATAAAGTACCATGCTTTAATGTGTGTATATATATATATACATATAATATATATATATATATATATATATATATATATATATATATATATATATACATATACATAAATATATACAATATATATATATATATATATATACAGTATACATATATATATATACATATACATAAATATATAAATATATACAATATATAATATATATATATATATATATATATATATATATATATATATATATATATATATATATATATATACAGTATACATATATATACATACATAAATATATACAAAATATATGTGTATATATATATATATATATATATATATATATATATATATATATATATATATATATATATATATATATATATATTATAGTCTCGAAGGCGAAGGGAAAGGGCACCATTATTACAATACGTTTATTATGCCGGCGTTTCACGACAATTGCTATAGTCGCATTTTCAAGGCTGCAATGATTAAATAAACTTCTTACGAAAAATCACATTAAAACATCCATGTATAAATTATAAAACAAAATAAAAGCGGAGGGAATAGGCCCAGGACATACCTAAACCGTAGCAGTAACAAGACTAAAACAAAAGAACACAGGAAGAGCAAGAAAGGACGAGAGAAGAAAAAGAAAAACACAAACAAAAGGTTAAGCAATGAACAATTGAACAGAGGTTGTTTGAGTATTTAGTGTTGGGACCGTCTTCTTTATAATAATAGATTCTAATATATTAAGGTCATTTTCATTATGGGCTTGTCCTATTATAGAAAAATCTTTATAATTAATATCAGTTTTGCACATTTTTGACGATTTCTTATATCTGAGTGGTCTGGATTAGTACAGTTTACAGAACTGGATGTAAACTGTCTAATCCAGACCACTCAAATATAAGAAATCATGTAAAATGTGCAAAACTGATATTAATTATAAAGATTTTTCTATAATAGGACAAGCCCATAATGAAAATGACCTCAATATATTAGAATCTTATTTATTATAAAGAAGACGGTCCCAACACTAAATACTCAAACAACCTCTGTTCAATTGTTCATTAACAACCTTTTGTTTGTGTTTTTCTCTTCTCTTGTCCTTTCTTGCTCTTCCTGTGTTCTTTGTTTTAGTCTTGTTACTGCTACGGTTTAGGTATGTCCTGAACTATTCCTCCGCTTTTTTTGTTTTATAATTTATACATCGATGTTTTAATGTGATTTTTGTAAGAAGTTTAATTTGCGGCTTGAATCATTGCAGCCTCGTGAAAATGCGAATAATGGTATTCAAGCAATTGTCGAGACTCAACGTCGGCATAATAAACGTATTGTAATATATGGTGCCGTATTCCTATCGCCTTCGATACTATATCCATGATCGAGACTCACCCCCTATATATAATATATATATATATATATATATATATATATATATATATATATATATATATATATATTAATATATATGTATACAAATAAATAAGTATACCTTAGTTTAACCAGACCACTGAGCTGATTAACAGCTCTCCTAGGGCTGGCCCGAAGGATTAGACTTACTTTACGTGGCTAAGAACCAACTGGTTACCTAGCAACGGGACCTACAGGTTATTGTGGAATCCGAACCACATTATACCGAGAAATGATTTTCTATCACCAGAAATAAATTCCTCTAATTCTTCATTGGCCGGTCGGAGATTCGAACGCGGGCCCTGCAGAGTGCTAGCCGAGAACGGTACCGACCAGTCCAACGAAAACTTATAAAGGTATATATATATACAGTATATATATATATATATGCTGTATATATATATAATTTATATATATATACTGTATATATATATATATATATATATATATATATATATATATATATATATATATATATATATATATATATATATATATATATATATATATAATTACGCATTTACCCTTCAGAGTGCATGGATCTTTTAAGACAATTTGGGGAACGAAATTGCTAGTTCAGTGCCGTTCTCCCAACTAGCGGCGGTCCACAGCAGTCAACAGACTATTCGTCACATTGCTCGTCGATTATGTCAACAAAAGAAATGTACTACATATCGGTTTTAACAGAATAAAGCTTAACTTTCCACATCAACTGGGAGTTGACCTGGGGTCACCATTAGGTATATCAGGAAAGGTCAGTGGCGAAGTCAGTCAATCTGTGAGATATTTGAAAAAAATTTTGAAAATTCATTTTGAGAAAATTATGATATATTAATAATATGTACGTGCAGGTTATGAAGTGGACCGATTAAAAAATGTTTCCACGTTTAAATCACGAGCAGAAGTTTATTTAGAAAAATTACATTTTTACAAAGGTAACCTAGAGGCCAAAAGTTCTTTCAGAAGGTTTCATTTTAATATTCCACAGACTGCAGAAATATTCTCAAAACAAAGGAAAAAATATTTTTCTATTCTGATAGAAACGCGAAATCAGTAGGTGTTTTACCCGCTTCATTGCCCGAAATGTCCGTACACATCTATAATACATCCTCTCATGTTCTGATAAATCGTTCATTTATATCTTTTCGGATGTCCCCAGAATCCATTTTACACCCCCGACATGTTGAATGGCTCCGTCCCTGACCTTTTCCCGGGTGGTGACGATCTTTCCTTTCCACTCGGGTCGACCTTAATCCAAACTCTCGCCTCGAGTCTGGTCACAGGAACTTTCATATCCTCCTGGTCCTTCCGGGTAACGTCTTGGCTTTTTCACGCCGCCCTTTACATTACATTTCGGGATCCCGCCCCCCAAACCCTCAGGCTTCCCCCGCCTCCCCTACGGGTTAATTCGGGGCTGGTCATTTCCGGCTGACAGACACTAAGTTTGACGTTCATCTTTGCAGACGCAGTTTCCTGCCTTTTCATGAAGATTTTTTCTCCGTTTTTATCGTGTATATGCATGTGCATGTATATATATATATATATATATATATATATATATATATATATATATATATATATATATATATATATATATATATATATATATATATATATATATATACATATATACATATATATATATATATATATATATATATATATATATATATATATATATATGTATATACATATAAATATATATATATAATATTAATATTGAATATAATTCACCTTGGGTGTCAGGTATTCCTGAGGTATAGTAAATTCAAAATTAAATAATATTTGTAGCTGGATATTTGCAGATATATATTCATGCACAAAATATCAATCTTATTATATCATATAAAGAAAAACGTAAAAGTTAAACACACCTCGAAAAAGAGGAAATGTTCTAAATAATCTGGAACAGAGAAAGTTAAAAATAGTGTGGAACAGGGTAACGATAGTCCAGCGAAATTGTTCATTAATTACAAGATCTTGTCAGAAGGAAAATAGGAGTCTGCTCCTTAAACGAAACACTAACGACAGAGAGACAATGTTGCCCATTAAAAGTGAAAATAAGTATAGTGGCGCTTTTGAGAACAGGAACAATATTATCCACTTTTTTTTTCTCAAATTCAACCATGGAGTCCACTTCAAAAATATTATTCCTTCTGAAACAGAAAATTTTTTCTCTTCTGCTAACTTATGTCAAATAAGCTGCTGTTTTAGTTTTCTGTAAAAGAAAACTATTGAGATGACTTTGTCTTCCCGTTCGCCCTCATATTTTAAAAACTATTGAGGCTAGAGGACTACGAATAGGTATGTTGATCATCCACCCTCTAAGTCATCAAACATACCAAATTGCAGCTCTCTAGCCTCATTAGTTTTTATTTTATTTAAGGTTAAAGTTAGCAATGATCGTGCGTCTGATAACGCTATAGGACAGGCCACCACCAGGCCGTGGCTGAGTTTCATGGGCCACGGCTCGTACAGCATTATACGCTGCACAGAAAACTAGATTGCGCCAAAGAAACTTCGGCGCATGTTTCACTTTTTTTTTTTTTAATTCACAGATGCTCTCTCTCTCTCTCTCTCTCTCTCTCTCTCTCTTTCCAAATAATACTGAGGGCTGCCCTTATGTTTGAATATAATAATTTTATGCGTATTTATCTGCCTGTTTAACCTGAATAGAATCAAGTGCTTTTCAGCTTCAATTATACAGCTTCTCTCTTCAATTATGTAGCAATCTCATACAATTTATAGAAAAACCGGTCTTCCAATAAGCTGTTGACAGCACTAAAAATAGCGAGATATCCATGAATAGTTGGAAATAAGTGGCCCGAGAAATTTCAAAGCCGATTATATTTTTGAATTTCGTTACGTAAAGAAACCTCTACCCGTTTGGTACATAAATATAAAACTCTTTTTTTATCTTGCTAATTGACTTAAGACTTCTCGGAAAATTTTTACTCCCTTTTTGACTGCCAATAAGTTTCAGACCAATGACACATTAAATGCAATTCCGTTTCCGAGAAAATGTAAGTATTGGAAAAATATATAAAGTAAAATATATAAAAAAATAATAATTCTAGTTCCAAGGAATTATTCTTTTTTTATATTAGAACACATCATTAGGTTTAATTTTGTTATCTAAAGAAGGTTATCCTTTACCACCAAGGCATAAACAAGGAATGAAAGAAAATGATGACGAAGTTAGCTTACGGCAAAAATGATTTTGGGACAGTACTCGCTAATTGCATGATGAAACTACTCGCTAATTGCATGATGAAACTGCTCGCTAATTGCATGATGAAACTGCTTGCTAATTGCATGACGAAACGGATTCCAAAAAACTCTTCTGAAATGAAAGACCAAAGCAAACTCTTCTGGTTTATATATATATATATATATATACATATATATATATATATATATATATATATATATATATATATATATATATATATATATATATTTATATGTATGTATACATATATATATGTATACATATATATACACACATATGTATATACTGCTGAACGGCCTTTCCTTAACATACTCTCAGTTGGCGCTTTTATCACTTCAAATAATAAACATGAATCATGAGCTCAAATGCAATGGAAGGTCCCTTGAAAGAGATTTAACATGAATCACACTCGGAAAACTTATGAAGATGGGAAACCACACGCTGGATAGTCTGAAGGGTTTTTTGAGCCTACCCTCCATTATGAAAGTAAAGTGTGGATACTGAATGCGGTAAGAAAACAAAAAATGCGTCGAAGTTTCCTCGGCGCAATCGCGTTTTCTGTAGAGGCTCTACTGCGTATAATCAAGGCCACCGAAAATTGATCTATCTTTCGGTGGTCTCACTATAAAACTGTATGAGCCGCCGCCCACGAAACTTTAACCAGCGGCCGGTGGTGGCCAGGCCTATATCGTTGCCAGAATGACGATTATAGCTAACTTTACCCTGAAATAAAGTAAAAACTACTGAGGCTAGATAACTGAAATTTGGTATCTTTCATGATTGGAGGGTGGGCGATCAACATACCAATTTGCAGCCCTCTAGCCTCAGTAGATTTTAAGATCTGAGGGCGGACAGAAAAAGTGCGAAAAGAAAAAGTGCGAACAAAATAAAGCCGGCACAATAGTTTTCTTTTACAGAAAACTAAAAAGCGGAATCTGTTGGAGTGCATTGTTTGTCTAGGAAGAAGGAGAGGAAGAATGATAAATGTGGTAATGATATAATAAAATTCAGGAAAAGAGGAAAGCATATTATTATTATTATTATTATTATTATTATTATTATTATTATTATTATTATTATTATTATTATTATTGCAAACCAAGCTGCAACTCTGGCTGCAAAAGCAGAAGGCTACAAGCACAGGTGCGCCAAGAGTGAAAGCAGCCCAGCAAAGGAAATGAAACATGTGACAAACAGATTATGAAAATGAAATAACAAGGAAATAGGAAATAAGTGAATGAAAAAAATATGATACTTAATAATGTAAACTAAATAAGACGAATGGAAATGGACCACGAAATGAAACGTGCATCTGCCTGCTCATGAAACAAAATCACTGTGGTACTTTGCAGTTGTTTAGTCACGTGGAGAAATGGGTGGTATGGTGTTGGAGGGGCGAGGAGGCTTGGATTTATTGGATTGGATTGATTGGACAGGATTTATTGCACAGGATTTATTGGACTGTATTTATTGAATAGGATTTCTTGGACTGTATTTACTGCACATGATTTATTGGACTGTTTTTATTGTACAGGATTTACTGGACTACATTTATTGCACAGGATTTATTGAACTGGATTTATTGCACAGGATTTATTGGACTGGATTTATTGCCCAGGATTTATTGGACTGGATTTATTGCACAGGATTTATTGGATTGGATTTATTGGACTGGATTTAGTGCAAAGGCTTTTACTAGAATGGATTTATTGCACAGGATTTACTGGACTGGATTTATTGGATTGGATTCACTGGACTGGATTAATTGGACTGAATTTATTGGACTGGATTTACTGGATTGGATTCATAAAAATTAGGCTATGAACCCTAAGCACTGGGGCACTTTGACCCATTCAGCGTTTCAGAGTGAAAAGAGGAAGTTGAAGAGGTTGGACAGCAAGATGGAGGAAAGGAAGTGGGGACGGGGGCCAAGCACATAGCTAAGAAGTGGGTGAAGCCAAGAACACTGCAAACAACTTTTAGTAAGGCCTACAGTGCGCCACTTGAGGAGCACTGTCGGCACTACCCCTCTGAAGGAGACCTTACCGGCTTGACCACATGAAGTGCAAGATGAGTTGGGACAGGAAAACTGATTGCCAGTGATATATATATATATATATATATATATATATATATATATATATATATATATATATATATATATATATATATATATACACACATATTGTTAGTGTTACATATATACATACATATATATACATATATATATATAAATATATACATTATATATATACTTAGGTTCCAACTTCTTTTATGACTTGTGTGGCTTAGTTGCCAGCAGTCTTGTCTTTCAATTGAAAGACCTGGGTTCGATCCTCATATGAGTCAGAAATTTATTTATATATATATATATATATATATATATATATATATATATATATATATATATATATATATATATATATATATATATATCACCACTCGATGCCCAGAAAATGGAGACGATGTCTACAGAATAATAGCATCTACACTCCACTCCCTAATTAGGATGCATTCTTTTCTTTGTTTCGTCCTTTAGATGCTGAAAAAGGTATAAGAAAGATAAACTCGTAGGGCCCGGCAAACCAGAAACTCCTTTCCTTTGTATTCGAGGAAAAAAAAAAAACATTATTTACTTTACTCGTAACAACTTCCAGGGAAGAAAAAGTTCCTCTTTGTCCCGCTATAGTAAGGGTTCTCGCATAAGGACGAGACGTGGGATAGGTCGGCAGCACAAATAAGGTAAGGGCATATTTCGGGTTATTTTAATTTTTTTCTTGCTTGTGTTGATTCTTAGACGAATGAACACCATTGTATATTTTCATCCGCTATCTCAAGAATCTAATTTCAGTTTCTCTGTGCTTGTTAATTAAATTTTTACGGCAACGTTATAGTTTCATTTTCATTATTGTAGTTTTGTCGGCGATTCAACAACAGTAAAAGATAATCCTGTCTCGCAGCAGTATAATTAACGTTCCGCCAGTATTTTTAAATGCTTCTTTACCACAGACTATGCAAATTATTTAATTATCTAGAAATGTAAATTACTTTAGATCGGTTTTCCAAGTACTTCTCACAAAATTTACTTTCAGAATAATTCTGTGGTCAAATATTTTGCATTTTATCTTTTCCCGCAGTCTCTTTTTTCATTAATCCCAGTGCCATACATATTTCCTGCAACTTTTCAAACCTTTATATTTCCTGCAACTTTTCAAACCTTTATATTTCCTGCAACTTTTCAAACCTTTATATTTCCTGCAACTTTTCAAACCTTTATATTTCCTGCAACTTTTCAAACCTTTATATTTCCTGCAACTTTTCAAATCTTTATATTTCCTGCAACTTTTCAAACCTTTATATTTCCTGCAACTTTTCAAATCTTTATATTTCCTGCAACTTTTCAAATTTTTATATTTCCTGCAACTTTATAAGCTTTTATGTCTGCTGTTCTGAATTCTTAAATCAGTGAAAAGAAGTCTAGAAATCTTTAGAGAGAAGTCATTCATTATTAAGCTTTGGTAATTTGCTTAACTCTCGATTTTTCTTCGAACAAGTCTAGTTATCGATAAAACTTTATATTATAATTTCACTTCAACATTAACTGAACTACTGCACATTAGCGTAACGTATATAATTTCTAGTTCGGAATCAAGTACCACTGGAAGGTCATATATAACTCTCTCTCTCTCTCTCTCTCTCTCTCTCTCTCTCTCTCTCTCTCTCTCACACACAACTGGCGCACAAACATGTCTTATTATGTCCTTATCGGAATAAGGCATCATTTGTAGGTCGTGTAACTTTCTCTCTCGTTGATACACAAACATATCTTATTTATGTCTTGCTCTGAATCTGGCGTTATTTGAAGGACATGAAATTCTCTCTCTCTCTCTCTCTCTCTCTCTCTCTCTCTCTCTCTCTCTCTCTCTCTCTCTCTCTCTCCCGGATGCACAAACATATCTTATAAAGGCATTGCTCCTAATCTATCATCGTTTGAAGGTCATGTAATTATCTCTCTCTCTCTCTCTCTCTCTCTCTCTCTCTCTCTCTCTCTCTCTCTCTGATAAACAAACACATCTTATAAATGTCTTGATCCGGCGTCGTAAGAAAAGTCAGGCGTCATGTAAGAAAAGTCATCTTATAAATGTCTTGATCCATAGGCGTCTCATGTAATACTCCATCTCTCAGAGTCATGTAATCCCCCGCCCTTTTCCATCTCTCTCTCTCTCTCTCTCTCTCTCTCTCTCTCTCTCTCTCTCTCTCTCTCCCCCTGTGACACAAACAAAAAGCACTCCCCCTCCGCGGCTTACCCAATTTGAAGCGGACTGATTTACAGCCGGATCCCTTCGCTTCATTTTCCGTCTGGCGAAAGTGACGTTGATTGTTCGGGGTTTTCTGTTCACATCGTTTTGCCCGACGTCGAAGGGAGTCCTTCGTAATCCTCGCCAAAGTTTCCCGGGCAATACGTTTAAAAAGCCAAATTTGCGAGTTGGTTTCCCTTTTAGCTTTATTGGAATACAAGGGACAACGTTTCTCACTTCTCAGGACATGGCGTTCGTATCAGATTTTCTTCCGCTTTTGCTGCTAAGTAAAGTTTCAGAGGTCGGGGGTACAGTAGGTTGAATAAGTCTGGCTAAAGTTTTCCTATAATTCGTTTATCAGCAGATTTCAGTTTGTTTATTACTGGTTTAAATTATGTTACATCCCTCATTAATTTTTATATTTTCCTATGTTCCATACAAATTATGTTACATTCCTCGCTAATTTTTATATTTTCCTACGTTCCATACAAATTATGTTATATTCCTCACAATTTTTTTTATTTTCCTACGTTCCATATAAATTATGTTATATTCCTCACTAATTTTTATATTTTCCTACGTTCCAAATTCAAGTTTTTATGATAATCTTTTGAATGTACACGCCCATAACAGTTGCAGACACTCCAGTTAATTCTGTTTAACAACTTTTGGACCGTAAATGAAATCAAGACGATTGGCTTTTGTAAACATTTGGTTATCAATTTCATATGCAGATGTAATATCGAAAAACCTAACTTGTTTCAGTAATTTTCTTTTGATATGGACTTTTCAGTCGAGTGAACTAAGATTTTTACTTTAAATTTGTTTCTTGGTTTATTTCTTTCCACATCGTAAAATAAACTGAGCAAGTATCAATATCCAGGAGACTAAAAATTAGTAGTCCCAAAAATCTCAAATTTGAAGACGATTTAATTCCGTCACAGGCCGTTTTGGAAAGAAAATGAAAACTTTGGGGAAAGAAAGACTTTAGGAGAGAGAGAGAGAGAGAGAGAGAGAGAGAGAGAGAGAGAGAGAGAGAGAGAGAGAGAGAGACTCACGTTAGTACAGAAAAACGAATGAATAATTTCCTGAATTCACCTCTTTCGATTCAGTTCGAGTTTTTACTTTTATATATTAACGATAGCTCCCATAATCGCTATGGAAATGTTTGCTTTTTGTAGTCTTTTGGTTTCATATATTAACGACAGCTCCCATGATCGTTATGACAAGATTTGCCTTTTGTAGCCTTTTTCCTTATTTTTCATTTTTCCTTTTTTAGTCAAGGAGGTTCATGGCCAATGCATTTATTAAGAGCAAAAAAATCAACTCCATTCTACTCCGTTTCCTAGAATTCATTAACCCTCTGATATGGTTAGAGCCATTTGCTTTTTCAAGAGCCAAGAATTAGAGTTACTTCATGCCGTGAATTCCGAGACACGATTCCTTTCACCGAATTTCTTTCAAATCCTTTTATCCAATTATGCATCAATTTTTCCGTCCGCTGGTGGGTTAATGCCTCTTTTCAATTCCCCCTTCAATTGCAAGAATAGCTGCAACGTGGCGGTCGAAAAGGTCCGTGTATCTGATTAAATTAATTTAACTGGAGAGAGAGAGAGAGAGCGGGTTCACGCATCAGATTATAACGAATTTAGCTGGGAGAGAGAGAGGTGCATCTGATTAAACGAATCTAGCTGAGGAAAGAGAGAGAGAGAGAGAGAGAGAGAGAGAGAGAGAGAGAGAGAGAGAGAGAGAGAGAGAGAGAGAGAGAGAGAGAGAGGGGGGGAGTTCATGCATCAGATTAAAACGAATTTAGCTGCGAGAGAGAGGTGCATCTGATTAAATGAATTTAGCTGAGAGAGAGAGAGAGAGAGAGAGAGAGAGAGAGAGAGAGAGAGAGAGAGAGAATGGATTATCTCGAGCTTTTGTAAATACGGGTACATTAGGGGTTTTGTCGAAACTGAAAGAATGTGCTGTGTGTATTTGTAAATACCTTACATTTATTATATTTCTGATTAATTCGTAAGAAACGTACGTGTATGTGTGTGTATTTTCATAAATTAAATTCCGGGTAACCCACTAATATCGAATTCACTTTACCCTGAGGAACAATCTACAATTCCTGAAGTATTGGTGAAATATCTAAGTTGGGAGTGGCCCTCAGAGCACCATCCTTAATCATGTATCACATGTCCTCTAACTCTGACCCAGATTCAACCTATAAATTAAGGTGCCATTTAACATCGCCACCTAGCCACCAAGAGAGGTACTGGTTGATGGAGCTTTTAACCAAAAGCAACCAATCTTCACCATAATATTGACTACTTGGTTTACAAGACGTGGATGCGCATGACAGTTTGTCAGCTTTACATATAACATTTTCATAATTTCAAATAAGGTTGAGGCTGCTGGGATGAATTGTTTGTGAAGATGCACGAGGTGGTAAAAAGGTTAAAGCATGTGACAGGATGAACCAGGGTGTTTTAAGGTGGTCTGGTCATGTGGAAAGATTGGAGGATGATAGGTTGGTCAAGTGAGTTTGTAAGTCAGAAGTTTTTAATATGGAGGAGAAGACACAGAACTCGTTGTGCAGTTTTCCGTAACATTTAAACTCTGTTAGAAAAAACATATATATATATATATATATATATATATATATATATATATATATATATATATATATATATATATATATATATACACACACACACACACACACACACACAATGCACACACAGCTTCTGAGAATGTTATATTATGCGATTTTAATCTTGGGCACAAGCCAAAATACCCAAAAGAGTTCTTGATGTATTTCGTGAAGAAAATGGAAAATGACTTTGAACTAACTCACACCCTATCGCTGATCTTGCTCCAAATTGAAATGCGATAGGCCTAAAGATAAATGAAATTGCAGCAGACCCCATTTTCTTATTTTAGTTGACTTTTATCTGTGAGAAACTTTCAGAATGCAGATAATAAATGCTGCTTGATATTTTAATGGTTTTTTTACTGTCTTGCAGAAAGACGTCTTACGTTCAAAATAGAAAAATACAAGGAGCTCTCTCTCTCTCTCTCTCTCTCTCTCTCTCTCTCTCTCTCTCTCTCTCTCTTTCTTTAGTTATCTATACAGTTTCTGCGCCATAAAATATATATCAACGCTTGTTTGGGCGAGCCGTCTGAAAAGATGGCTGCCTCCCTGTCTTTTTATCAAGACCTTAAAACCTAGACTTCTTTGGCGGTTGTAAACACTGCGAAAAAAAGACACACATATTCCAAGGCTCTTGGTATTTCAAAGCGCCATAACTCAAACGGAGGCAATAAAAGCGGCTTTGTAAAGGAAGAAAAGGCCACCATAGATGTGCCAACGATATCCATCAGCTACATTTTGCAAAACGCGACCGTCCTTTGCATCGGTAGTTCCAAAATGGCTACCATCCTTTGCAGGAGCACTGCCAAAATTGCGACCATCGTCTGCGGCAGACTTCCGAAAATGTGACCATCTTTTGCAGCAGACTTCCGCAAATGCACCATCTTTTGCAACAGCACTTCCGAAACTACGACCATCCTTTGCAGTAGCACCTCCGAAATTGCGACCATCCTTTGCAGTAGCAATTCCGAAATTGCGACCATCCTTTGTAACAGCACTTCCGAAATTGCGACCATACTTAGCAACAGCACTTCCGAAACTGCGACCATCCTTTGCAGTAGCACCTCCGAAATTGCGACCATCCTTTCCAGTAGCAATTCCAAAATTGAGACCATCCCTTGTAACAGCACTTCCGAAATTGCGACCATCCTTTGCAGCAGCTCTTTCCGAAACTGCGACCATTCTTTGTAAACAGCACTTCCGAAATTGCGACCATCCTTTGCAACAGCACTTCTGAAAATTGCGACCATCCTTAGTAACAGCACTTCCGAAAACTGCGACCATCCTTTGCAGCAGCACTTCCGAAATTTTACGACCATCCTTAGTAGCACTTTCCGAAATTGCGACCATCTTTTGCAGCAGCGCTCCCGTAATTGCGACCATCCTTCGTAGCACTTCCGTAATTGCGACCATCCTTTGCAGCAGCTCTTCCGTAATTGCGACCATCCTTTCCAACAGCCTTCCAAAATTGCGACCATCCTTTGCATCAGCACTTTCCGAAATTGCGACCATCCTTCCTAACAGCCTTCCGAAATTGTGACCATCCTTTGCATCAGCACTGCCAAAACTGCGACCATCCTTAGCAACAGCACTTCCGAAACTGCTACCATCCTTTGCAGCCGCAGTTCCGAAATTGCGACTATCCTTAGTAGCTTTTCCGAAATTGCGACCATCCTTAGTAGCACTTCCGAAATTGCGACCATCCTTTGTAGTATTAGTTCCTGATTTGAAAACTGCATGTAGCAACGAGCTCAGTTACCAAGCTGGAACCGGAGTAGGCGTTTTATCACTGACTGGTGTTTGACTACGATGGTGTCGCTAAGACTCCAAGCAATTTCCTTTCCCTTATGCTCTGAATGTCAAAGCCTTTGGGTTGAGGAGGAAATGCTCCCGTCCGAGATGCAGATGGCGGAGATACCTCTGGTGTTGTCCCCCGGTGTCTTGGGGCATGGATGCTGCAGAAGTTATGCTGAAAGACAGCCGTTGGGGCTCTATGGCACTACTCTACAGTAGTTTGGGTAAGGTTAGATAGTTTTTTATATTTTTCTTTGCTTTCCTTCACATTCTTTCTCAAGGAACATGCTTGCATACACACACGTTGACTTACGATGTTCAGTATATGTATATATACTGTACATATATAAATATGTTACAGTATAATATATATATAATATATACAGTATATATATTACTATATATATATATATATATATATATATATATATATATATATATATATATATATATATATATATATACACATAAAATGAACCCCTTTACTAATACAACTTTTCATTTAAATTCTTCTACGAAATGACTTTATCTCTAATACCATAATAAAACAACAAATGTATTCGGACACATCCCATCCCTTATCAAACAATCACTTATCTTGTTAGAAAACGCTTCTCTTTTATTATTTTATATCTCGTCCGAAAATCTCTCTCGTCTCAGACTTCCAGACATTTTATTGTTTGTCTCCGTCTCATGACCCTGACCTTCCTTATAGCATCCACATTTTTTTTTTTTCCATTTAGAGAATTATTTGACCGACGTAGTGTCCCTTCCTCTGGTATACCTGACCCCTCACCCCGCCACCAACCCAACCTTCCAACCCAACACCGCCCCCACCTACGGAAGACACGCCAGTTCAGCAACTTAACGCTGATAAGCTTCTCCGAAGCCATTTTATATGTCCAGATAAACAACTGGCCCGTTTCTTTTCTGGGATTTTCTGGCCTTTTTATGGTTTACTTTTCGTGATATATTCTTTATCCCGCCCCCCTTCTGTTACGTCACATATCGCAAAGCCACTAGCGGATCCAGGGCGGGGGGCACTTATGCACGTGGCCCCCTCCCCCATGAAAAATAATGACAGAATAACAACCGTGAAGATTTTTACATAATAATAACATAAATGAGAGATACAGAAATGGGAAATAAAAAATCTATTATAGAAATAATATATACTGTATATATATATACACACACACACACACACACACACACACACACACATATATATATATATATATATATATATATATATATATATATATATATATATATATATATATACATATATACACACACATACATACATATATACATATACACACATATATATATATATATATATATATATATATATATATATATATATATATATATATATATATATATATGTGAAAATTGGTGCCCTCCATGAAATTTTTCTGGATGCGCTACTGCCCAAAGCCATTCTTAGTCTCAGTCGAAATGTTTTCTTTTATGCAATTATTAGTTTACATTTTGAATTTTGCCATTTTCTTGAAATATGTTTTTCTCGTTTTATTTGTTTTGCTGTACGACTGAGTATCATGATTTGCTGTTGTCACGATAATTCTTCTTCTCGTAAACTCTTTTTACTCTAAGTTTTTTTGCCTCATCACACTCTGTCTTCATTTTAGGTCTTCTTTTCTTTCATTTCCCTTGCAGTACACTTCTATGCCTTTTTTCGGACACTGTTTGCTTTCCAGTTTATCTTGTATTTCTTTTAGTAGCTTCTGTTCAGTCGTTTTATGTTAGTTGTTAGTGTTGTTGATTTACAGGCTAATACACATTCCTTATATTTTTGTTGCTATTTCATCTTCTGTGTGAAATACTTTATTTCTCAATGCTCTTGTCTCCTGAAGCGTTTCCATTATGTAATGCTATTGTATATTCCCTTGCGTCCTTCAGTTTACTACAGCTGCAGCTACTATCAAGAAATCGGACGCACTGTTGACACGTAGGTTGCCAGGGCACAATCTTGAAGCCCTCAGATTCGATGGCCGCTGCTATTTTTATTATCATTCATTATATTTCAGTATCTCAGTACCGTTAAGCGACCTAAACTTTATGTTTTCCTTTCTGGTCTTAAAAGTTCTTGGGTATTATACGTGATCGCGATGTCTCCCTCAGAGGAAAAAACAAACGACAAAAGATTCTTCTGCATTTGTTTCCTAAGACAGGAATCTCAGGTCTCAGGTCCCAGGTCCCACTGCAGGTGCTGTGGAGCAAATGAGTGTTCCGTTCAAAAAAAAAAAAATAAAACTCCCTTTTCTTATGTTTACTTTTTTGAGGAAAAAAAAAAAAGCTTTCGGTTGTTCCGTTTTCTTTTTTTTTGGGGGGTGGTGGCTAACGTACGCAGACTGGGACAGATTCATTTTCCTTCTTTCATTTCAATATTATTTTAAATTACATCTTCCGTAAATATATATATATATATATATATATATATATATATATATATATATATATATATATATATATATATATATATATATATATATCTTCTTGTGGATATTCTAATTTGCGTAATCTTGTTTTAAAATTCATGGCCAGTTTGGAAGTTCTGTATGAATTGTTGAATAATAATAATAATAATAATAATAATAATAATAATAATAATAATAATAATAATAATAATAATAATAATAATAATATCTTGGAAGAAGAACCTCTTTGAGGCAAACTTATATTTTGCCTTTTCAACTTGGCGTATGTCTTCGTTTCAGAGGTAAATTATACAGCAGCTGTCCGAAGCCTACTATTCCGGCGCTCATTGTCTTCCTGGTATGGTGGTGGTCGGCAGGAGGAGGGTTTCCTGAGCAATATTTAGCACTGGTTTCCTTTACAGAATGGCGATGGCCTCCTCATAGTGGAGGAGGCGGTGGTCCATATCACCGTCGAGGATTCTGGCATTCTTTAAGATCTGTCGGCGTTGGGGGCGTCGGGGCGTTGCCGTGTTCCCTCAAACAGTGTTGGTACACCGTCCCTACATGCAGATGGATAGCGACCCTCTTAGAAAGGCGAGTCGTTGTCCTATCATTGCGAGAACAGCGGCATCCACTCTCAGGGCACAGTATTTGGTAGACGATTTCTCTCCTCCTCATGGGATTGCTGCTTACGGAGAGGCTGTTCTCCATGAGATACTGGGCAGTCCTCTGATCCTTATAATAGATCGTAAGGTAGACCGTCGCGTCTACTTCAGTAGGGGTTTACAAGATCCTGAATCATGTTCTTCAGGGCTGCCTCATCCTTCTTGTACTCCAGTATTCATGCATCCCCTGTAGAATTTTAGGGTCCTAGTACCCTCCAAAAGAGACACGGCTCTCCCACTGATACCACCTGTCGACACTGTTCCTCGACACCTACTTGATAGTAAGAATATCCGTTGTCAACTAGGGTCTGGGCAATGTGTTCAAGTTTGTCGGAGGTGGCACCCTAGGAGGTGCACTGGGAAAGGTCACGACCGAAGTAGGCATTTATTACTGATGTTTTGAATTCATCTGGGCACTCTCCATTGCCGATGAGTCAGAACCACTCTCCACTGCCGTTGAGGCAGAGCCTGATGTCAGATTGTGCCTCAATGCAACAATGGAGAGTGCCCAGGTAAATGCAAAACATCAGTAATGAATGCCTATGTTGGCCGTGCCCTCAACCACTGTTCTTCCAGGAGTACCACCTCCAACAACTTGAACACGACGTCCAGGCACTAGTTAACAATGGATATCCTCATCGTAAAGATCCCATGAAGAAGAGAGTAGTCGCCTATCATACTGCGTCCTGAGAATGGATGCCACCATTCTTACACTGATATAACATTGATTCGCCTTTCTGAGGGCATTGTACCAACACTGCATGAGGGAACATGGCAATGCCCATCTAACAGATCGTAATGAATACCAGAATCCTCGACGTCCACACGGACAACCGCCACCTGCTATTAAGGAGGCCATCACCTTTATACGGTGGAAACCTACTCTAAACATTAGTCTGGAAACCCTCCTCCTACCGACCACCATCAGGAGAGCAATGAAGTGTGCCCCTGAAACAATGATACAGCCACCCTTATCCTCGAGCAGCGAGCAGAGGGCCACCCGCGCCAAACAAGCTCTTGCTTCGGTCAGTCAGACTCCCAGCCTATAGGAGAGGTTCCCGGAATATGACCGACCAATGAAAAATGGCCTCCCTTCCTTTTGCAAACCCGATTTTGGGTATAAATACTTCCTGCATGAACTCCTGGTTCCATTCACTTCCTTCAACGGTAGCAGGCGACTACTGAAGCGCCGGAATAATAAACTTCGGACAGATACTTTAAAATTTACCTGCTGAAATGAAGAAACTTATACACCAAGCTTAGAAGGCGAAATATAAGCTCAAAAGCTAACAAGGTGCCCTTCTTTTCAATGAAATAATATTAATGATAATAATAATCAGTCGCCTCCTGTATATTCTACTGACGCTAAAAAAAAAATGAAGGATGCACTACAGTGTTACAAGTGATTAACAATGATTTTTTTCCACTTCTTTTTTTCTCCAGCAAAAAAATTGCCTGTGATAGTCACTGTAAACTTATCTTAAATATAATTGCACGTATTTAACAATACTGTATATAGATTTCTCTTTCTTGAGAATCTTATCACTGCGCGTGTGTGCGTGTGTTTTTCTGTGTGTGTGTGTGCGCGCGCGCGCTAGTGGAACCTCAAGACTTTCCTTGATATCAATAATTTAATCCACCTTGATTAGTTTTTCTTCAGTTTCTCCCGTGTCCATCACATTTCTTAAAACCCCGTTGTAGAGTATTCAAAATCTAATATTCTACTTTTTCTAAATGGATAATTCAACCCTCCCCCTACTTAATCACACAGAGTAGAAGCAGGGTCATAATCTGATTAATTTTTTCTCCTTCACCGTTCTTCAAAAGCTGCTACGAACAAATGTTGGAACTTTCTCATCTTCCTTATTATGCTGAAGTCTTTGAAAACACCGCCGTCTACCTCAAATTAGGCTAAAGTGAAGTATTTTGTGACGGATAATCAGCACCAACTGACTAGGCCTCTGATAATCAGAATTCGGCAGTTATAGCAGTTGCTGTGACATCAACTTACTTTAATTTTCGAATGTGCTCTTAGTGATTAACTGAAAATAATTATCGTGTGTTAAGCTCTGCTCATCCAGT